>NC_091447.1:30076552-30092854 GCF_964237555.1 Oryctolagus cuniculus | reverse complement strand
GATACAGCAAAAGCAGTGGAAAGTGAAAAATTTATAGTAATTGGTGCCCACATCAAGAAATCAGAAAGGCACCAAATAAATGAGCTATCAATGCATCTCAAGTATCTAGAAAAACAGCAAACCAAAACCTAAACTAGTAGGAGAAAAGAAACAAATAAAATTAGAGAAAAAAATAAACAAAATTGAAACCAAAAAAAGCACAAAAGATCAGCAAAGTGAAGAGCTGGTAATTTAATAAAATTTTATTTATTTATTTATTTATTTTTAAATATTTATTTACTTATTTGAAAGAGTTACACAGAGAGGGAAGGAGAGGAAGAGAGAGAGAGAGAAAGATCTTCCATCTGCTGGCTCACTCCCCAATTGGTCGCAATGGCCAGCCATAGCTGCACAGATCCAAAGCCAGGAGCTTCTTCTTCCCACACAGGTGCAGGGGCCCAAGGACTTGGGCCATCCTCTACTGCCTTCCCAGGTCATAGCAGAGAGCTGGATCAGAAGTGGAACAGCCGGGACCCAAACCAGCGCTGACATGGGATGCCAGCACTGCAGGCGGAGGCTTCACCCACTACGCCATAGCACTGGTCCCTGAAAAATTTTAACACCAATTGGCCCAATTAGCCAAAAAAAGGAGAAAACCCAAATCAATAAAATTAGAGATGAAAAAAATATAACTGATATCACAGAAATAAAAAAAAAATCATCAGAAATTACTACAAAGAGCTGTACACCAAGAACCTGCGAAACCTAGAAGAAATGGATAGATCCTGGATACATACTACCTACCAAAATTGAGCCATGAAGACATAAAATATCCAAACAGACCCATCACCAACACAGAAATGGAATCAGTAATAAAGACCCTCCCATCAAAGAAAAGCCCAGGATCGGGTGGCTTCACTGCTGAATTCTACCAGACATTTTAAGAACTAACTCCAATTCTTCTCAAGCTATTCAAAACAATTGAAAGGGAGGCAATCCTCCCAAACTCCTTCTATAAAGCCAGCATCACCTTAATTCCTAAACCTGAAAAAGATCCAAACAAAAATTCTCAAGAAAATACTAGCCAATAGAATCAGAACACATCAGAAATATCATTCACCCGGAGCAAGTGGGATTTATCCCATGTATGCAGGGATGATGAAAAATTTTTTGAAACAAATAGTGATTGGGGTCGGTGCTGTGGCAGAGCAGGTAAAGCTGCCACCTGCTGTGCTGGCATCCCATATGGGCACCAGTTAGAGTCCCAGCTGCTTCAATTCCAATCAGGCTCTCTGCTATGGCCTGGAAAAGCAGCAGAAGATGGCCCAGGTCCTTGGGCCCCTGCATCCGTGTGGGAGATCCAAAGAAGCTCCTGGCTCCTGGCTTCAGATTGGCACAGCTCTGGCTGTTGCGGCCAACTGGGGAATGATGGAAGACTTTCTCTCTCTCTTTCTCTCTCTCTTTCTCTCTCTCTCTCTCTCTCTGTCTCTCTGTGTGTGTGTGTGTGTGTGTGTGTATAACTCTCAATTTCAAATAAATATTTAAAAAAAGAAAAAAAGAAAAGTGATTATGGTGGTGAATTTAATTCATACTAATGAATTGAATACTTAAAAGAGAGTGGGAAAGATGGTTGGCATAACATACCCTGGGAGGCAGCAGTGGATGGCTCAGGTACTTGGGTCCCAGCCACCCTTGTGGAAGACATAGATTTAGTCCCCAATTCTTAGCTTCAGCCTGTCCTAGCTCTGCATGTTGCAAGTACTTAGAGAGAGAACCAATGAATAGGAGATTTCTCTCTCTTTGCTTTCAAATTAAATGAAAATAAATCAAACTCAAAAATTTTAAAGACTCAAAATGGAACTTTTAAAACTATATACTGGCCGGCCGGCGCCGCGGCTCACTAGGCTAATCCTCCGCCTAGCGGCGCCGGCACACCGGGTTCTAGTCCCGGTTGGGGCGCTGGATTCTGTCCCGGTTGCCCCTCTTCCAGGCCAGCTCTCTGCTGTGGCCAGGGAAGTGCAGTGGAGGATGGCCCAGGTGCTTGGGCCCTGCACCCCATGGGAGACCAGGGAAAGCACCTGGCTCCTGGCTCCTGGCTCCTGCCATCGGATCAGCGCGGTGCGCCGGCCGCAGTGCGCCGGCCGCGGCGGCCATTGGAGGGTGAACCAACGGCAAAGGAAGACCTTTCTCTCTGTCTCTCTCTCTCACTGTCCACTCTGCCTGTCAAAAAAAATTAAAAAAAAAACAAAACTATATACTGGCCGGCGCCGCAGCTCACTAGGCTAATCCTCCGCCTTGCAGCACCAGCACACCGGGTTCTAGTCCCGGTCGGGGCGCCGGATTCTGTCCCAGTTGCCCCTCTTCCAGGCCAGCTCTCTGCTGTGGCCAGGGAAGTGCAGTGGAGGATGGCCCAAGTGCTTGGGCCCTGCACCCCATGGGAGACCAGGATAAGTACCTGGCTCCTGCCATTGGATCAGCGCGGTGCGCCAACCGCAGCGCACCGGCCGTGGTGGCCATTGGAGGGTGAACCAACGACAAAGGAAGACCTTTCTCTCTGTCTCTCTCTCTCACTGCCCACTCTGCCTGTAAAAAAAAAAAAAAAAAAAAAAAAAAAAAAAAAAAAAGTATATATTGACAGGGCCGGTGCTGTGGTGCAGCAGGTTACTGAAGCACTGGCATCCCATGTGGGTGCTGGTTCTAGTTTCGGCTGCTCCTCTTCCAATCCAGCTCTCTGCTATGGCCTGGGAAAGCAGTAGAAGGTGGCCCAAGTCCTTGCGCCCCTGTACCCATGTGGGAGACCCGGAAGAAGCTCCTGGCTCCTTGCTTCAGATAGGTGCAGCTCTGGCTGTTATGGCCATCTGGGGAGTGAACCAGCAGAAGGAAGACTTCTCTCAATGTCTCTACTTCTATCTGTAACTCTGTCTTTCAAATAAATAAAATAAATGTTTAAAAAGAAAAAAACTATATACTGGGGCCAGTGCTGTGGCGTAGTGGATAAAGCTGCCACCTGCAGTGCTGGCATCCAACATGGGCACCAGTTCGAGTCCCAGCTGCTCCACTTTTGATCTATCTCTCTGCTATGGCCTGAGAAAGCAGTGGAAGATGGCCAAAGTCCTTGGGTCTCTGCACCCATGTGGAAGACCTGGAGGAAGCTCCTGGATCTTCGGGTCAGCTCAGCTCCGGCTGTTGTGGCCAATTCGGGAGTGAACCAGCAGATGGAAGACCTCTCTCTCTCTCTCTCTCTGCCTGTCCTTCTCTCTCTGTGTAACTCTGACTTTCAAATAAATAAATAAAATAAATATTTTAAAAAACTATATACTATTCCTTAAAATGAATTTTAAACCCTGTGAGGTATTCTTATATTTCTATAAAATCCTATATCATATCACCATTCAAATAAGTAGCCAGATAGATTACAAATGCTTCAATAAAATAAGCAAATAAATGTTAACAAGAAGTTATACTAGTGTAAAAGTATTAATAATAAGAGAAAAGCTATGTTTTTTGTCAATGATTAGTTATGCTATTAGAAAATATTCAAAATAAATTCAGTAACAAAAAGGCAAATTACATGTAAATAATATGCATGGTATTATGAGGATACAAAGGCATAAAAGAAGGTTTGATATGATTCACTAAAATAATAGTCTAGGGGTTTTGCTTCTCTGTAGCCCCCCCCCCACTATGCTGTTTTTGCAGGTCTTTGACTCTAATATTAAATCTTGCTTTTAAACCTTTAAATCTCACTTTTCCTTTTGTCTTGTCCACCTGGAAATTCTTCCATCTGAGACAAAGAACCAAGGTAATAATAATTTCTCTGCCACTGTTTTCCCATAACATTTTGGTGCTGTGGCTCGGATGGCAACTCCAACGTGACACAGATCGCACTCAAGTTCAACCCCAGACTGGATCATCCCGCCAGACAGGTGAGTAGGCAGACAGCTCTCGCTTTTTATTCTGGCTTCCTTCCTCAGAGATTAATTTGTCATGAGACTGGGCACAGTTTGTAGTGAGGCCATGGGCTCCAGGCTCCATGACTCAATGAATTTTTCCTTGACCACAGATTCCGACAAAATCTTTCTCTCTCTGCTCCTCTAAGTGCTTCCTGTACTTCTCCAGGTCTCCTAGATTCTTACAAATTCGATTTCCTGGTCCCATTAGTGGGTATTTCCTAGATATTTTGTCCATTAGTTCTGTTAAAGTTTAATCATCCTTCTTGCAGACAGGTAGCTTTTTGATCTAGCCCATTAAGTCCCCACATGGCCTGAACTTGTATAGACAAGTCTCAGCATATCTCTGGTATTCCTCATCTTTCTTCTTAAGTTCCCTCTTTTGAGCCACTTCTGTCTGGTCCTTCCTGTGTGGCATATAGCTCAGAGGAGGTTTACTGGTGAGAATTTTATTCCCGCACTCTGCTTCTTTGTCACCGGCCTAGGTAGGAGCCACTTCTGTCTGGTCCTTCCTGTGTAGCATATAGCTCAGAGGAGGTTTACTGGTGAGAATTTTATTCCCCCACTCTGCTTCTTTGTCACCGGCCTAGGTAGGAGCCAGGACTGTCACTCTTTCACCAAACTCCAGCTTAAAAACACCTCTGCTAAGGCTCTCATCATGAAGGCTCATTGTTGAAATCAGGCCTATTAGACAAGACTCAAGGTTAAGAGGCATAGAACAACTATGTTTCCTTATGTATAAGAATAAAGCAAGAGTATATATTTGACCAGGCAGAGGCCCAGTCTAAGCACACCACCAGTAAGGGAACTGATCACTCCCTGCATGTGCTATTCTGACAAATACATACCCTAGACTATAAGCGTGGAAGGCTGAGCGAGAGTGGGTGATACATGCTAACCTCACCCTCACCTTCCTCTCTTCCCTGTGGGCTTCAGTGCACAACTGGATGTCACGGGCAGCAAGAGTTCTGAGAGATGTCTCAAACCTAGGAGACATAAAACCTGAAGTACGCTTCCATTTTTATGCTCTCATTCCAGCCAGGAGACAAACCATCTATTTTGAGATCTTTTTTGACCCTCCTGAGCTTACAGAAAAATGCCTCATCCTTTCTGCACTACCATCTGGCCTGCTTACAAACTAGCGGATGGAGAAGTTAGCCTAAGTGAGTTGTGAAAAGTGCCAACCCCTCTACTGTGACTCCCCATCTCAGAATTCTGTCTCCTAATTGGCCTCCTGCCTCCATCACCCTGCATGTGCTCCAATATGCATTAAATTCTTTTCCAGCACATCACAGAGTCCTTGGGTGTATTCAGTGAACCACCAGGGTTCTTCTGTTATAGCTTGTGACCTGCTGAGATTTTAATTCCAGCGGAGGAGAGTGTTTTATCAGGTGACTATTGCCCCCATTGTTTTAATTTTGCCTAGAGGTTTATAGGAAAGAATCTTTAAGACTGGTTTGTCTAACAGCCTCACAATTAGACACTTCTAGTACTGGCTTTTGGTTTTTGAGTAAAAGTTTTTTTTTCTTCCAGCCTGCCCTTTTCAAGGGGGCAAGAAGCCTCCTTGTAGTAACTGCCCTCTGTTCTATCACCTATCAGATTCTCCTTAGGAATCTCTGGAGGGGTGCCCACCTGCTCTGGTGGATGCCCTCTCCCATTAAAACTAACATAATGGTGGCTGGCGCCGCTGCTCACTAGGCTAATCCTCCGCCTTGCAGCACCAGCACACCGGGTTCTAGTCCCGGTCGGGGCGCCGGATTCTGTCCCGGTTGCCCCTCTTCCAGGCCAGCTCTCTGCTGTGGCCAGGGAAGTGCAGTGGAGGATGGCCCAGGTGCTTGGGCCCTGCACCCCATGGGAGACCAGGAAAAGAACCTGGCTCCTGGCTCCTGCCATCGGATCAGCACGGTGCACCGGCCGCAGCGCGCTGGCCGCGGCGGCCATTGGAGGGTGAACCAACAGCAAAGGAAAACCTTTCTCTCTGTCTCTCTCTCTCACTGTCCACTCTGCCTGTCAAAAAAAAAAAAAATAATAATAACATAATGGTGAAAAACCTCCAGTGGACTTCTTGTCCCTGGTACAACGGCCCCTAGCCTACAGTCATCTTTGAAACACATCTTGTAACTGCTGAACTTTTTGTTTCAGATACACTCCCAAGTAGCTGACTGCTGACTAGTCATCACTAGCCTAAAGTGGATTTTTGGGGGGTAAAGAGAAAAACAGACTCAAATTCAATTAGAATTTAAAAAGCTGTCTTTGGTAAATAACAATCTCATGCATGAGAATTTGGTTTAACTGTTAAATGGACATTGGGTTTAAAGAGATTTCTCTTTTGAATCTAGGAAGATCAATTCCTTTAAAAATATTGCTTTATAACTTGTTGAACTTGTTTTTCAACTTGGTTTATGGGTAATCAGTGCTTGTTATAGCCCCCCCTTAAGGTGGACTTAACAATCTCTGGTTTAATGTCAGATTTATAGCTAGAGGTGTGTTTTTTTTGTTGTTGTTGTTTTTTTTGTTTGTTTTTTTTTTTTTTTTAGACAGGCAGAGTGGACAGTGAGAGAGAGAGAGACAGAGAGAAAGGTCTTCCTTTTTTCCATTGGTTCACCCCTCAATGGCACACAGCGGCAGGCGCACTGCGCTGATCCGAAACTAGGAGCCAGGTGCTTCTCCTAGTCTCCCATGCGGTGCAGGGCCCAAGTACTTGGGCCATCCTCCACTGCACTTCCTGGCCACAGCAGAGAGCTGGCCTGGAAGAGGGGCAACCGGGACAGAATCCAGTGCCCCAACCGGGACTAGAACCCGGAGTGCCAGCACCTCAGGTGGAGGATTAGCCTACTGAGCCACGGCGCCAGCCTTATAGCTAGAGTTTTATAATAAGGGTAGAAATTGAGGCCGGCACCGCGGCTCAATAGGCTAATCCTCCGCCTTGCGGCGCCAGCACACCGGGTTCTAGTCCTGGTCGGGGCGCCAGATTCTGTCCCGGTTGCCCCTCTTCCAGGCTAGCTCTCTGCTGTGGCCCGGGAGTGCAGTGGAGGATGGCCCAAGTGCTTGGGCCCTGCACCCTATGGGAGACCAGGAGAAGCATTTAACTCCTGGCTTCGGATCAGCGCAATGTGCCAGCCGCAGCAGCCATTGGAGGGTGAACCAACGGCAAAAGGAAGACCTTTCTCTCTGTCTCTCTCACTGTCCACTCTGCCTGTCAAGAAAAAAAAAAAAAAAAGAAAAGGAAAAAAATATTCCTTCCAGTCACAGGGCTAATAACATCTAAAAATCAATCTGAATTTTATAATCCCTAATCTGAGCTTGTCATCTGACATAATTTAGAAACAGACTAAGTCATCAAGGGAAAGTAATGGGGATAATTTAACCACATTTATGAAATATTTTTAATAATTTTCAAAGTATGTCTTTATTCATAGACAATGTATTCCAAAAGATTTAAGGACAAAATTTCATATTTTCCACCCACTTTCAAATAGTTCAAACACACATATGTATATGTATGTAAATAGGCAAATACAACACAATGCTAAAGTTGTTTCATATACACATATTGTAAATGAGTTTTGATAACTATTCTTTCAATTTTGCAACATATTTGAATTTTTCATAATTAAATATTGTAGGAAAATAACCCATAGCAATGTTTTGCTGACTGTAATGCAGGCCGATAATAAGGATATTATGACTAATTAACATAGAGAATGAGTTAGCACAGAAAATTCTTTGACATATAGGATGACATATTTGAAAATTATCAAGTCATATTTCCTTGTAAATACCAGGCTCCACACAGATTTTCAAAACATAGTTTTGCTCTTTACACAACCTGGTTTTGGTTAGTAGCTGACAAAGGAGTCATACTTTTTGGAGCTCTCATGTATCCAGCTGATTGCCTTGTATAATACTTTGGAACCATTACTATAAACTAGACTCATTATATTAGCAATCATAGCCACAAAGGTCTGAATGCAGAGATTGTTTTTCTTCTCTTAAGGCCAAAACAGAAATCCCTTCCAGAAAGAATATTAAAAAAATAAGGAAAAAAAATAAGCCTTCCTCTAGGCAGTAAGATACATAGCTGACGAATGGTATAACTTGCTAAATGCAACAGACATAAATAATGTTTCCAGATACTCTGTTTAAATTTAATATGAGTTGAAATGTACTTCATTGTTATCAATCAGACTTCAATCCCATAATGAAACTTAATTTTAAATGATTACAGTCTGGTAGAGGACATCACATAATCCAAGGAGAGTGGGAAGAAAAACCAGCAATGATTTATTTTGGTCAGAATTACACATGTGGGTCTAAAATATTCATATGTACATTGATGCCTTAGAAACAACAGTTTTGAGTTCTACCTAACATTACCCAATTTAGAAGCCCTAATGAAAACCTCAAGTATTTGTTCCATCAAATTTGAAACCTTGACTTCACTTCCCAAGATAAAATACCAGAAAGTTCTCAAATGGAAGCAAAGAAGTAGCACTATGAACAATGAAGAAGGAACAAAGAAACACAGAAAAGAATCAAGGGAAAACATATTCCTCAAGCCGGCGCCGCAGCTCAGTAGGCTAATCCTCTGCCTCGCGGAGCCGGTACACCGGGTTCTAGTCCCGGTCGGGGCGCCGGATTCTGTCCCGGTTGCCCCTCTTCCAGGCCAGCTCTCTGCTGTGGCCAGGGAAGTGCAGTGGAGGATGGCCCAAGTGCTTGGGCCCTGCACCCCATGGGAGACCAGGAGAAGTACCTGGCTCCTGCCATTGGATCAGCGCGGTGCGCCGACCGCAGCGTGCTGGCCGCGGCAGCCGTTGGAGGGTGAACCAACGGCAAAAGGAAGACCTTTCTCTCTGTCTCTCTCTCTCACTGTCCACTCTGCCTGTCAAAAAATAAATAAATAAAAAAATTAAAAAAAAACATATTCCTCAATGATAATAACAAGAAGGAGAAGGGGAAGGAAAGAAGAGGAGGAAAGAGAGAAAGCTGAGGGTAGCAACTAGAGCAAAACAGAGTGGGCCAACACTAATGTACAAGAATTTAGAAAATCAAACTGAGTTTCAAGTGAATACAAAAAAAAAGCAAACATAATATACTAAATAAAATATACAGGAAAATAGGGTAGTATAAAAATGACAATTTTCAAGTTTTGGCTTCAAAATCTATCTAGTAAACAAAATCTAGATTGCTGGATTCATTCAGCAAAATCAAAGAGAATGACCTAATTCTCACCTTAAAATTTTTTTTAATTATATTTTGATCATCCAGGTAGGGAAAAAATATTAGCAACAGACCAAGTTGACACTTTGGTGAGCAAGAAAATTTGAGTCCTGGTTTTCTAACCAAATGAATATATACCCACTAAATTAGATGGTAAACTTTAAAAAGGGTGGCAAGTGAGTTTTATCTCACAGGATGAATATAACTTTATGTGCATCAGGAAATAATAATAGCTAATACTTAATGAGTACTGACTATGTAGCAGGCACTCTGCTCAATTCTCACAACAATCCTAATGTAGGTACTACTTTTATCCCCACTTCAGTGATGAGAAAAACTGAGGCCCAAAGAAGGTAAACAGATAGTAAAAAGGTATGCATCCTGCCCCTCCAAGAAAGAAGCTGAGATCAGATCTAGACATATTAACCATCTAAGTAAGTGTTAGGAAAAGCTGGGGCTCTCCAGTGATATGAAACAAGATCCAAATGTCAGTTTTTCCCCCTTATTAAAATTAAAAGAAAAACTTACACAATAAATTTAGCAATATGTATTTGATCACAGACTGATCAGGGAGCACTCAGAACTAGGAGTGGTTCTGAGAGTCCACTCAGTTAATGGACAGGCAATATTTATATACACAGAAAAAAAGAAGTGGAACTCAAAAACAGCATGATTGCTTTACAATTAGCATGTGTTTCATTTGGACATGGTATGGTCAATTGGCAGGCTATGATTGGCTTAGACTTCGCTGCTATGATTGGCTGAGAATCAGTTATTTTTAACAAGAATCTACTATCATGCCTGTGTCCTGGCATAACAGATAAAGCCACTGCTTGTAAGCTGGCATTCTATATGAGTGCCAATTCGAATCCTGGCTGCTCCACTTCTGATCCAGCACCCTGCTAATAGCCTGAGAAAGCTGCAAAAGATGGCCCAAGTATTTGGACCCCTGCACCCACATGGGAGATCCAGATGAACCTCTTGGCTCCTTGCAGCCATCTGAAGAGCAAACCAGTGGATGGAAGATCTCCCTTTCTCTGTCTCTCCCTGAAACTCTGTAGCTCTGACTTTCAAATAAATCTTTTTTTAAAAAGAATATGCTATTAAATTAGGATGCATCTTGCTATATACAGAAGCAGCTTTAAGTCAAATTTAATTTCATTTAATCCTAGTTACATAATCTTCAGAGCATCACCTAAATTCCATGAGAATCAATTCCCTTCCGTGAAAATGGAGATTGTAAAACTTCACTTACAAGGCAAATTCTTAGAATTAAAGAAGATATTTAAGTTAAGTGTTCAAACCAGGGATGTGATGTAGAGTTAGCATTCAGTCAATATTAGCTACTATTAATAATTATATATAATATACAAGGAATTAAAAGCCCATTTACTTACTATAAAAGACAAATTTTTAAATATTATTTGAAAGGCAAAGAGATGGCCAGAAGGAGAGAAAGAGAGAGCGAGCACACTTCCATCTGCTGGTTCACTCCCCAAATGCCCAGAGTTTGCTAGGGCTACGCAAGAGCTGAACCAAGGAGCTGGAAATTCAACCTAGGTCTCCTACGTAGGTGGCAAGGGCCCAATTGCTTTAACCATCACCTGCTGCCTCTCAGGATCTGCATTAGCAGGAAGATAGAATCAGGAGCCACAGCCAGGTATCAAACCTGGTACTCGGATATAAGACTTGGGTGTCTTTACTGACATCTTTTTTTTTTTTTTTTTTTTTTTTTTTTAAAACTTTTATTTAATGCATATAAATTTCCAAAGTACGACTTATGGATTACAATGGCTTTCCCCCCATACCATCCCTCCCACCCACAACCCTCCCCTTTCCCACTCCCTCTCCCCTTCCATTCACATCAAGATTCATTTTCGATTATCTTAATATACAGAAGATCAACTTAGTATACATTAAGTATGGATTTCAACAGTTTGCTCCCACACAGAAACATAAAGTGAAAAATAATAGATGATTTTTTTAAATGATGATGAAATCAGAGCAGACCTATTGTCATGTTTAATCCCAGTGAGAGTCAAGTTGGGAATTGATAATTTCTTTCTTTTTTTTTTTTTTTTTTAACAGAGGATCAGTTTAGTATGCATTAAGTAAGGATTTCAACAGTTTGCACCCCCATAGAAACACAAAGTGAAATATATTGTTTGAGTACTCGTTATAGCATTAAATCTCAATGTACAGCACATTAAGGACAGAGATCCTACATGAGGAGTAAGTGCACAGTGACTCCTGTTGTTGACTTTACCAATTGACACTCCTGTCTATGGCATCAGTAATCTCCCTATGCTCCAGTCATGAGTTTCCAAGGCTATGGAAGCCCTCTGAGTTCTCCAACTCTTATCTTGTTTAGACAAGGTCATAGTCAAAGTGGAGGTTCTCTCCTCCCTTCAGAGAAAGGTACCTCCTTCTTTGATGGCCTGTTCTTTCCACTGGGATCTCACTCGCAGAGATCTTTTGCCAGAGTGTCTTGGCTTTCCATGCCTGAAATACTCTCATGAGCTTTTCAGCCAGCTCCGAATGCCTTTAGGGCTTCTGTCTTTACTGACATCTTAACAAGAGTCTTACCTGTTATGCCAAATACCTACCCCAAGTCAAAATTTTTAAGTGGCACTTAGAGCAAAAGTACAGATTGTCAATAAAGTGAAGTTTTAAAACACTGGCTCTGATGTTCAAACTCCTAACTACAACCTAGGTTGTTAGATGCTGTCCATAGAGCATACTGTACCTCTTTGATGATTTTCACCCCTTTTGGATCCTTGATATTAACAGCTATACTCTGAAAATCAAAACAAATATATCTTAAAATATTGTCCTGAAGGTTTTTCTTATTACTGACAGTTCAACAAGGGAGTCATTCATATCATAGATTCTCCTCTTAAAGCAAATCTATTTTCCTGATGAAGAATTATTTATCTTTACTGATTTTGTTTGCAACTAGGTTAGATTAGAATAGGAAGCCTTACAGTAAATGTTTTCCAGTAATAATACCAAGTGTTACACAATTCACATTTTCTAAAAGAATAATAGATGTAAAGAATCTAATGATTTTTCTCTTTCTTAAAATTATTTTCATTATAAATTCTTACAAAATGTTTTAAATTACTTAGTAGAAAAGGGAAATTAGTAAAGAGCTCTGTTGTTTCCATTTGGTAAAAAATAAGAACATGAAATTAAATTTGTTTTAAATATTAGTTACATCTACAAAGAAAGAAAGAAGACATAATGATATTTTTATTATTACAAGAGAATCACACAAAGGAAAAAAAATGGAAAGTTATTCTTACTTTCTTATTTCGATTAACACTGAGAAAATATGTACTTTCTGTTCCCACAAAAGGTGGCCCCCATGTTCGTGTATCATCACCAGCTCCTGGAAATAATAATATTAACTATTAATCTGTAACTGTGAAACATTATGAGACATTTCAAACTGACAGCCTCACTTATATAGACATTCACAGCTAACTGAACAGGATCAGCTCAGCCCAATGAATTCAGCTGCCCACGGTAGGCCACAAAAGCATGCAGAACCGCCCATGCTCTTTGTTCATGTCGATTGCTAGATGCATCTATAGCCTCTTTAACTAAGTTCCATCATGGAAAATAAAAATCCTGAAGTAAATAGCCTAATGGCAGTCTTTTGATTTAACAAAGTGGCAAACTTCCAGGGGCCAGGGTGTGGAATTACCCTGTTTTCTACAAAGAAGGTCAATCAGTTTTCAGTGTTTTCTTGGCACTGCATGTACAAAGAAAATATTGAGTCTGCAAATGATTTTTTGATTTAATTTAAATCAGAATAATAAAATAAGTCTTTATGACAAAATGACATCTGGGACTAGATATAGATTAGTGATTAATAAGTCTATAGTGGCTGGCACTGTGGTGCAGTGGGTTAAAGCCCTGGCCTGAAGCACTGGCATCCCCACCGGTTCTAGTCCCGACTGCTCCACTTCCGATCCAGCTATCTGCTGTGGCCTTGAGAAAGCAGTAGAAGATGGCCCAAGTCCTTGGGCCCCTGCACCCACATGGGAGACCCGGAAGAAGCTCCTGGCTCCTGGCTTTGGATCGGCGCAGCGCCAGCCATTGCGGCCATCTGGGGAGTGAACCAGTGGATGGAAGACCTCTCTCTCTGTCTCTACTTCTCTCTGTAATTCTGTCTTTCAAATAAATAAAAAATAAATCTTTAAAAAATATAAGTCTATAAATATTTCTGTATCAATAAAAATCAGAAAAGGTGATATAACTTACTGCATACCAAATGTCATTAATTGAAAATATTCTTTGGAATCCAGTATTATTTTAGAATAAAATTTTAGGTCTTCCTTCAAAGTAAACATCTACATAAAATCATCAGAAAAACAGGGTGCTTGGGTGTTGGCATTGTGGTGCACAGGCTAAGCCACCACTTGCAATGCTGGCTCCCTTATGAGAGTGCTGGTTTGGCTTCCAGCTGCTCCACTTCCAATCCATCTCTCTGTTAGTGCACCTGGGAAAGCAGCAGATGATGGTCAAAGTAATAAGACCCTGCCAGCCATGTGGGAGACCATGATAGAGTCCCTGGCTCCTACTTTACAACTGGCACTGCCTTCTCATTGTGGCCATATGGGGAGTGGAACTAACAAATGAAAGACCTCTTACTCCCTTTGTCTCTCCCTCTGTTACCCTGCCTTTCAAATAAATAAAATAAATATTTAAAAAATAGGGGGGCCAGCGCCGTGGCTCACTAGGCTAATCCTCCGCCTTGCGGCGCTGGCACACCATGTTCTAGTCCCGGTCGGGGCGCCGGATTTTGTCCCGGTTGCCCCTCTTCCAGGCCAGCTCTCTGCTGTGGCCCGGGAAGGCAGTGGAGGATGGCCCAGGTGCTTGGGCCCTGCACCCCATGGGAGACCAGGAGAAGTACCTGGCTCCTGCCATCCGATCAGCGCGGTGTACCGGCCGCAGCGTGCCGGCTGCGGCAGCCATTGGAGGGTGAACCAATGGCAAAGGAAGACCTTTCTCTCTGTCTCTCTCTCACTGTCCACTCTGCCTGTCAAAAAATAAAAAAATAAAAAATAAAAAATAGGATGAAATATTCTGAAACTCTACTTAGGTAATTCTGAAATGCATTCATGTTTGATTCAAAGACAAGACTATAAAGAATTACAGAAAAAAAAAGTTTTCCTTGCACAAAAAGTAACTGGAAAGAACACAGAAAAAATTCAGAAAATGAATCAACAATTAAATAACACAAAATATTATCAAAACTCAAGATTTTTACAACATAAGTTCTTTTCTATAATTGAATTTTTACTTTGTTTTTTATAGAAAACTTTAATAAATATAAATTTTGAAAGTACAACTTTTGGATTATAGCAGTTCTTCACCTCATACCTGCCCTCTCATCCCTAAACCATCCTACCTCCTACTCCCTCTCCCATCCCATTCTTCATTAAGATTATTTTTTTTTTTAAAAGGCAGAGTGGACAGTGAGAGAGAGAGACAGAGAGACATTAAGATTAATTTTTAATTATCTTTATATACAAAGATAAACTTAGTATATGCTAAGTAAAGATTTCAACAGTTTGCACCCACACAGAAACACAATGTATAAAGTACTGTTTGAGTAGCAGTTTTACCATTAATTCGCATAGTACAACACATTAAGGACAGAGATCCTACATGGGGAGTAGTTGCACAGTGACTCTGCTTCTCAAATAAATAAATAAGATCTTTAAAAAAAATCTATTAGCCTTGAGACTTCACTCACTGAAATTCATCAAGAAAAACAGACTCAGTCTTCCAAAAGAAGAAAAAAAACAGAACTAAAGAATAAACTTATCAAGGGAAATTAAATCAGCATATGAAAGAGTTATCTGTACTCCCACATTTATTAGAGCTCAAATCATAATAGCTAAAATATGGAAACAATCCATATTTCCATCAACTGATGACTGGATAAAGAAATAATAGTGTGTATATATATATATATACACACACACACACACTATGGAATACTACTCAGCCATAAAAAAGAAAGAAAACCTGACTTTTGCAACAAAATGAATGCAACTGGAAACTATTAGTGAAATAAGTCAGTCCCAAAAAGACAAATACTATATGTTTTCCCTGATCTTTGGTAACTAATAGGAAACCAAAATTGCAATGTAGAAGTGAAATTGACATTTTGATATTCAAGGATTGCTTACTGCCCTTGTCTCTACTGATGAGAACAGTGTTGTTTTTCTTCTTACTATTTGTTGAACACTTTACTTAGTGTAGGGTTAATCTTATGAGTATAAATTAGACTGAGTAGATCATTATAAAAATTGAGGAAGAGGTTGGCGCTGTGGCATAGTAGGTGAAGCCACTGTCTGCAGTGCCAGCATCCCATATGGGCGCCAGTTCAAGTCCCACTTCCAATCCAGCTCCCTGATAATGCACCTGGGAAAACAGTGGAAGGTGACCCAAGTATTTGGGCCCCTACACCCACTTGGGAGACCCAGAAGAAGCTCCTGGATCCTGGCTTCAGATTGGAGCAGCTCTGGCCATTGCAGCCATCCAGGGAGTGAACCAGTGAATGGAAGACCTCTCTTTCTCTTACTCTGCCTCTGCCTCTCTGTAAATCTACCTTTCAAATAAATAATAAATATTTTTTTAAAAATTAAGGGAAAGAATAGGAGAGGAAGGAGGAGGAAGGATGGCAGTATGAGTGGGAGGGAGGGGTGAGAGGGAAGTATCACTATGTTCCTAAATCTGTAGATATGAAATACATGAAATTTGTTTACCTTAAATAAAATTTTTAAAAAATAAATGTATTGATTATAATACACTCACACACACACACACACACACACACACACACCAAAGAAACTAAGTATGCAGGAGAGAAAAGAAGTATCAGTTCTAACTGGAAGTAAACTGATAACAACATGAAGCAATAAATCCTTGAGTACTCAATGGTATGGCATTCCCCTAAACATCACAGAGAGAAACCTTCCAGCCAGGAACCAATCAAAGCTCCAAGAGAAACATGTATGTGAATCTAGATCTTCAGGGATCAGCCAGACTTCTCAGACGCTCAAAAAAGTCCAGATACTGCTATTTTTTAAAAACTCTTGATCGAAGAAAACTTCTTAAAAAGATGCAAAGCCAA
>NC_091447.1:29914727-30071352 GCF_964237555.1 Oryctolagus cuniculus | reverse complement strand
ACAGATAAATCAATACAAACCTTGTCAGGTCCAGAATTTTAACACCTTCCAGTGGTTTCATATTGTCAGTATCTGGCAAAACAGAAAATATTTAAAGAGTATTGATTATTAATTATCAAAGGAAGAAGGCAGAATCATTCATATTCTGTTTTCTTTATCTCAAGATAGATTTATTGATTGACTGACTGGTTGATTTGAAAGACAAAGTGACACAAAGACAGAAACAGAAAGAGAGAAATCCTCCACCTACAGGTTCACTCCCTAAATGGCTACAACAACCAGGACTGGGCCAAGCTGAAGCCAGGAGCTTCTTACAGGTGTCCCATGCAGGAGTAGGAGCCCATGAGCCTGAGCTATTTTTTGATGCTTTCCTAGGCATGTTAACAGGAAACTGGATCAGAAGTAAAGCAGCCAGGACTTGAACCGTCACCCATATGGAATGATGGCATTGCAGGAAGAGGTCCAACCTGCAACACCGCAACACCACAACTCCAGCCCCGGTAGGTTTTATTTTTTAGAGCAATTTAAGTACAGGAAAATTGGACAGGAGCTACAAAGCTTTCCCATATGACCCTTCCTCAATCATCCAATACCCAGATTCCTCCACTTTCAACACCCCCCACAACAGAGGTACTTTTTTAAATCGATAAACATATAATGACACCGCATTATCACCAGAGATTACATCAGGGTTCATGCATACTATTGTACATTATATGAGATTGGACAAGCATATGTATCTATCACTGCAATATACAGAAAATTTCACTGTTCTAAAAATCCTCTCTGCTTGTCCTGTTCTTTTCACCATTCCCCTAACTCCTGATCTAGTGCTATCTCCATCAGTTTGCCTTTACCAGAATGTCACAAATAGCTGAAATCATACAGTATGTTGCATTTTCAAATTGGCTTGTTTCTCTTAGTAATATGCATTTAAGATTCTTTCATGTCTCTTCATGGATGGTACACCATTTCTTTTTAGCACTGAATAATATCCATTGGATGTACCAGAGTTTATTTTTTCATTTACCCACAGTAAAGACATACTTGGTTGCTTCCAAGTTTCAGAAATTAGAAATAAAGCTGCTATAAACACTGTGGACATGTTTTTGTGTATACACAAGTTTTATAATTAATGGGATAAATACCAAGGAGCATGGTTACTGGATCATAAGGATTAGTTTTATAAGAAATTTCCAAACTATCTCCCAAAACATCTGTATCATCTCACATTCCCATCAGTAATAATTTACAGTACAATGCATGCATTTTAAAAAATTTGGGGTTCAATGCATTTTTGAATAATTCTCTGAAAGGTCAATCACGAATGGGACACAAATTGGAGGAAAATAGTTGACCTATGTGGAGGGCGAGGATGCACACAATTTAGGACCCCAGCAGCCAAGAGCCACCACACCAGCGTTGGTGAGCGAGGTGAAACCAGACTGCAGTAGCCCAAGCCAGTGGTGAAAAAGCTGTAGGAAAGGTCTAGGGGAATCCAGCTTGGAACTCCATGAGGGATAGTGCACCCACCAAACTAGAGGAGAAAAACAGTGGGTCACATAAGAAATCAAAAAAAAAAATCAGAAAATTTCTGGAAACAAATGAAGATGACATTACAACATATTAAACTTATGGGATACAGCAAAAGCAGTGTTAAGAGGAAAGTTTATAGCAACTGGTGCCTACATCAAAAAATTGGAAAGGCACCAAATAAATGACCTATCAATGCATCTCAAAAATCTAGAAAAACAACAGCAAAGCAAACCCAAGACTAGTAGGAGAAAAGAAATAATTAAAATCAGAGAAGAAATAAAAAATTAAATCAAAAAAATACAAAAGATAAGCAAAACAAAGAGCTGGTTGTTTGGAAAAATAAACAAAATTGACAAACCATTATCCCAACTAATGAAAAGAAGGGGAATACTCAAATCAATAAAATTAGAGATGAAAAAGGGAATATAACAACAGATACCACAGAAATAAAAAAGAATCATCAGAAATTACTACAAAGAACGGTATGCCAACAAACCAGGAAACCAGGAAGAAATGGATAAATTCCTGGGCACATACAACCTATTGAAATGGAGCCATGAAGACACAGAAAGCCTAAACACACCCATTACCAAGACAGAAATGTAATCAGCAATAAAGACCCTCTCAATAAAGAAAAACCCAGAACCAGATGGCTTCGCTGCTGACTTATACCAGACATGTAAAGAACTAATTCCACTTCTCAAGTTATTCAAAACAACTGAAAGAGGGAATCCTCCCAAATTCTTTCTATGAAGCCAGCATCACCTTAATTCCTAAAGTCATAAAAGGCACACCAGAGAAACAGTACTATTTCCCTGATGAACATAAATGCAAAAATCCTCAACAAAATTCTGACCAATTGAATCCAACAACACAGCAGAAAGATCATTCACCCAGTCCAAGTGGGATTGATCCCTGGTATGCAAGATTTGTTCAACATTTGCAAATCAATAAGTGTGACACATCACATTAACAAGCTGAAAAAGAAAAACCTTATGATTATCTCAATAGATGCACAGAAAGCATTTGATAAAATACAACACACTTTTGGCTGGCACCGCGGCTCACTTGGCTAATCCTCCACCTGCGGCGCTGGCACCCCAGGTTCTAGTCCAGGTCGGGGCACCGGATTCTGTCCCTGTTGCTCCTCTTCCAGTCCAGCTCTCTGCTGTGTCCCGGGAGTGCAGTGGAGGATGGCCCAAGTCCTTGGGCCCTGCACCCTCATGGGAGACCAGGAGAAGCACCTGGCTCCTGGCTTCGGATTGGCGGGGTGCGCTGGCCATTGGAGGGTGAACCAATGGTAAAAGGAAGACCTTTCTCTCTCTCTCTCTCTCTCTCTCTCTCTCTCTCTCACTGTCCACTCTGCCTGTCACACACACACACACACACACAAAATATAACACACTTTCATGATGAAAACTCTAAGCAAATTTGTTATAGAAGGAACATTCCTCAACACAATCAAGGAAATTCATGACAAACACACAGCCAGAATTCTATTGCATGGGGGAAAGTTGGAAGCATTCCCATTGAGATCTAGAACCAGACAAGGATGCCCACTTTCACCACTACTATTCAATATATTCTAACTATATTCAAAATAGTTTTATCCAGAGCCAATAGACAAGAAAAACAAATCAAAGGGATTCAAATTGGAAAAAAGGAAGTCAAATAATCCCTATTTGCAGATGACATGATTCTATATACAGGAGATCCAAAAGACTCCACCGAGAGACTGTTGGAACTCATAGAAGAGTTTGGTAAAGCAGCAGGATATAAAATCAATACACAAAAATCAACAGTCTTTGTATACACAAATTCCACAGCTGAGAAAGAACTGCTAAGGTCAATCCCATTCACGATAGATGCAAAAAAAAATCAAATATCTCGGAATAAACTTAACCAAGGATGTCAAAGATCTCTATGATGAGAATTACAAAACATTAAGAAAGAAATAGAGGAAGATTGGAGCTGGCACCGTGGCGCAGTAGGTTAATCCTCCGCCGGCAGCACCGGCATCCCAAATGGGCACCGGTTCTAGTCCTGGATGCCCCTCTTCCAGTCCAGCTCTCTGCTATGGCCTGGGAAAGCAGCAGAAGATAGCCCAATTCCTTGGGCCCCTGAACCCACGTGGGAGACCAGGAAGAAGCACCTGGTTCCTGGCTTCTGATCGGCGCAGCTCCAGCCGTTGCGGTCATTTGGGGAGTGAACCAACAGAAGAAAGACCTCTCTCTCTGTCTCTCCCTCTGTCTGCAACTCTAACTCTCAAATAAAATAAATAAAATCTGTATTAGAAAGAAAGAAAGAAAGAAAGAAAGAAAGAAAGAAAGAAAGAAAGAAAGAAAGAAAGAAAGAAAGAAAGAAAGAAACATCTTTCATGTTCATGGATTGGAAGAATCATTATCATCAAAATGTCCATTCTTCTGAAAGCAATTTACAAATTTAATTCGATACCAATCAAAATACCAAACGCTTTGTTCTCATATCTAGAAAAAATGATGCTGAAATTAATATGGAAACACAGGAGACCCTGAATAGCTAAAACAATCTTACACAACAAAAACAAAGCCAGAGGAATCACAGTACCAGATTTCAAGACATACTATAAGGTAATTAAAAGCAAAACAACCTGGTACTGGTACAAAAACAGATGGATAGGGGCTGGTGTGCTGTGGTGTAGTGGGTAAAACCACCACCTGCAGAGCCGGCATCCCATTTGGATGCTGGTTTGAGTCCCAGCTGCTCCACTTCCGATCCAGCTCTCTGCTATGGCTTGGGAAAGCAGTAGAAGATGGCCCAAGTCCTTGGGCCCCCGCACCCACGTGAGAGACCCGGAGGAAGCTCCTGGCTTCTGGCTTCAGATCAGTGCAGCTCAGGCCATTGCAGCCATCTGGGGAGTGAGCCAAAGGATGGAAGACTCTCTCTCTCTCTCTCTCTCTCTCTCCCTCCCTCCCTCCCTCCCTCTCTCATCCTCTGCTCTCTGTAACTCTGCCTTTAAAATAAATAAATAAATATTAAAAAAAAAAAAAACAGATGGATAGACCAATGGAACAGAATAGAAATGCCAGGAATCAATCCAAGCATCCAACTTATCTTTGACCAAGGAGCTAAAACCAATCCCTGGAGCAAGGACAGTCTCTTCAACAAATGGTCCTGGGAAAACTGGATTTCCACATGCAGAAGTATGAAGCAAGACCCCTACCTTACTCTTTATACAAAAATCCATTCAAAATGAATTAAATACCTAAATCTATGACCTGATACCATCAAATTATTAGAGAACATTGGGGAAACCCTGCAAGACATTGACACAGGCAAAAAGTACTTGGAAATGACCCCAGAGGCACAGGCAATCAAAGGCAAAATTAACAAATGAGACTACATAAAATTGAGAAGCTTCTGTACTGCAAAAGAAACACTCAGGAAAGTGAGGAGGCAACCAACAGAATGGGAAAAATTATTTGCAAACAATGCAACTGATTCAGGACTAATAACCAGAATACATAAAGAGATCAAGAAACTCCACAACAACAAACAATCCAGTTAAGAAATGGGCAAAGGACTTAAACAGACATTTTTCTTTCTTTCTTTTTTTTTTTTTTTTTTTTTTTTGGCAGGCAGAGTTAGACAGTGAGAGAGAGAAACAGAGAGAGAGTTGTAGACAGTGAGAGAGAGACAGAGAGAAAGGTCTTCCTTCTGTTGGTTCACTCCCCTAATGGCCACCACGGCCAGTACTGTGCCAATCCGAAGCCAGGAGCCGGGTGCTTCCTCCCAGTCTCCCATGCAGGTGCAGGGACCCAAGCACTTGGGCCATCCTCCACTGCCCTCCTGGGCCACAGCAGAGAGTTGGACTGGAAGAGGAGCAACCAGGACTAGTACCCAGCGCCCCAACGGGGACTAGAACCCAGGTGCCGGCGCCACAGGTGGAGGATTATCCAATTAAGTCATGGCACGGGCCAACAGACATTTTTCAAAAGAGGGAATCCAAATGGCCAACAGACACATGAAAGAATGCTCAGGATCACTAGTCATCACAGAAATGCAAATCAAAACCACAGTGATGTTTCACCTCACCCCAGTTAGAACGGCTTTCATACAGAAATCAACAGACAACAAGGCTGGCAAGGATGTGGGGGATAAGATACCCTAATCCACTGCTGAATGTAAACTGGTAAAGCCACTATGGAAGACAGAATGGAGATACCTCAGAAATCTGAATACAGACTTACCATATGACCCAGCCATCCCACTCCTGGGAATTTACCCAAGGGAAATGAAATAAGCAAATAAAAAAGTTATCTGCACCCACATGTTTATCGCAGCTCAATTCACAATAGCTAAGACATGGAATCAACCTAAGTGCCTGTCAACTGATGACTGGATTAGGAAATTATGTGATATTTACATAGCGGTAAAAAAAAAAATGAAATCTGGTCATTTACAACAAAATGGATGAATCTGGAAGACATCATACTTAATTAAATAAGCCAGTCCCAAAGGGAGAAATACCATATGTTCTCCCTGATCTGTGGTAACTAATAGAGCACCTAAAAGGAAATCTGTAGAAGTGAAATTGACACTTTAGAAGCAATGACTCGAACAGCACTTGTCTTGACTGTCGAGGAACAATGGTTTTTTTTTTTTTTTTTCCTTAAAGGAGAATGGAACTGGGAATGGGAGAAGGAGGAGGAGGTGGGGTAGGAATGGGCGTGGAAGGGTGGGTATGGTGGGAAGAATCACTATATTCCTAAAGTTGCACTTATGAAATTTGTATTCATTAAATAAAAGGTTTCTTTGGGGGGGAAGAAAAGGAAAAAAATCATGAATGTATTAAGAATATCGGTTACAGAATTTACATATTTTCGTATATACTACAACAGGCTTAAGATTGGTCACAAGAAGGAAATGATTCTTATGAGGGGATCCACAGACCAAGCTCCTCTAGTAAGGAATACTAGAAATCTTTATGGTAGTCATTCTCTCCTTTAAAAAAGCCAATTTTTTTTTTTATAATAAGAAATTGCAGTCACAGGTGGGCTTCCAGCGAGATGGCTGCTGAGTAAGAAGCTCAGATGTTCATCTCACCCAAGAGACACCAGTTATCACACCTATTCTCACACTGAAGTCACCTTCACAAGAGCCAAAGAAGCCAGGTGAGAGACTGCAATGCCTGATTTTACTGTAATAATAAGAAAATATGTGTTGAAGACAGGAAGAAGTAGACAGCTTCCCACAGTACCTCTCCCCCAACTACAAGTAGCATGGGGTGGAGAGACACCACACCTCTGGCTTGGTAAAGGGAGGTGGAATTAATTCAGAACTTAGACTTGAAATCCAGTACCATGGCCCCTGCCCCAGGCACATACCAGCACACTGAGACCTTAGAGTTTCCTTAGCCAGGTAGCTAAGCGTCTACTTCTACTACCCCTCCTGCAGACAGTGAAGCAACACTCCAACCACTATGGAGTAGGGCAGGAAAGGGAACTTAGGACCTCATCTTGGAGATCAGAGCACAAGACTATGGTATGCCTTAGGGAGAAAATAATATGTGTTAGATAAGCTTTCTCCGGGCATAAATTAGAGTACTATTGCTCCTATGAATTTACCCAAGAGAAATGAAATAGCATATGAAAGGGTTATCTGTATTTCCATGTTTATTAGAGCTCAATTCACAATAACTAAGATACAGGATCAACCCAGATGCCCATCAACTGATGACTGGATAAAAAAATTATAATAGGGCCAGCGCCGCAGCTCACTAGGCTAATCCTCCACCTTACAGCGCTGGCACACGGGGTTCTAGTCCCGGTCAGGGCGCCGGATTCTGTCCCGGTTGCCCCCCTTCCAGGCCAGCTCTCTGCTGTGGCCCAGGAGTGCAGTGGAGGATGGCCCAAGTCCTTGGGCCCTGCACCCCATGGGAGACCAGAAGTACCTGGCTCCTGCCATCAGATCAGCGCAGTGCGCCGGCCACAGCGCACTGGCTGCGGCGGCCATTGGAGGGTGAACCAACGGCAAAGGAAGACCTTTCTCTCTGTCTCTCTCTCACTGTCCACTCTGCCTGTCAAAAAAAAATTATAATATATACATATATATATATACACACGCACACACTATGGAATACTACTCATCCAGAAAAAGAATGAAATCCTGTCTTTTGCAACAAAATAGATGCAATTAGAAACCATTATGCTTAGTGAAATAAGCCAGTCCCCAAAAGACAAATACCACACGTTTTTCCTGATCTGTGATAACAGAGTACCAAAAAATGTAATGAATAGGAGTGAAATTGACATTTTGATATCTAAGGATTGTTTACAGCACTTGTCTCTACTGATGAGAACAGTATTGTTTTTCTTCTTACTATTTGTTGAGCGCTTTACTTAGTGTAGGGTTAAACTAGACTGAGTGTAGATCATTGTAAAAATTAAGAATGGGAATAGGAGAGGAAATAGGGTGGGAACATGGGCAGAAGGAATTATAGGGAAAGGAGTATCACTATGTTCCTAAATCTGTATATATGAAATATAAGAAATTTGTATACCTTAGATAAAATTTTAAAAATTATAGTGGTGTTGGTCATGAGTTCAATGTTAATGAATGAACAATACATAAACTAGAGTGTCATTAAACAGATACACACATAAAACAAGGCTATGACTTTTTTGAAGACTATTTATTTGATCAGCAGAGAGAGAGATCTTTCATGCACTGGTTCACTCTCTAAATGGGTACAACAGCCAGGTCTCAGTCAGGTTTAAGCCACTAGCCAGAAACTCCATCCTAGTCTCCCACATGGGTAGCAGGAGCCCAAATATGTGGGTCATCTTCTGCTGCATTCCCTGGCACATTAGCAGTAAGATGGATCAAAAGCAGAGTAGCCAGGACTTGAACCAACACTCCAACATGGAATATCAGCAGCAGCTTAACCTGTTGTGCCATAATTCCAGCCCCAAATTTTAAACAGTTAACAGTATGAATCTGGAGTTGAATTGTGTGGATTCAATTGCCTGCTCTACTATTTACTACTCTAGGGTCCTTAGGTAAGGAAACTGCACTTTTCTGAGTTTCCCCCTCTTCAGCTGAAGTACTATCTCATAGGATTTGGAGAGATCAAATGAAATCCTGCATGTAAAGTGTTTACTACACTTTCTGGAACATAATACATGCTCACTAAAAGTTTTTCATCGTCATATTTGTATTAAACAGTCATATCACATATTAAATTAAATATAATCCAGATATGAAATGAGAAAATGCAAGATTTTATTTAAGAAATGGGGAAACATATAGTTCTCAATTCTCTATACTGCAAAAGGATATATAGAGCCATTTCTGGTTTGTAAAAGACTGATAGACTGAGTGCAAGTACTGGGTGTATACAAGGGGGAAAACAGTTAGAAAAAGCATTAATTGTAATGTAATTTGTTGAAATATATGGAGCAGCTTGTATATCTGTCTTATTTGGCCTCTAGTATTGAAAGTTATTATAATGATACAGCTGGGTGACCATGCAAAGAAGTATAATTATAATTAAGCTGCCATCAATTCTATGCTTGCCAGAGTTGCTTTCTAGGACTCGCCTAGTACTTGGCCCTAGGGTATCCATGACACAAATAAACTTGAGCAGCATTAGAGTAGAGTTAATTGACAGATGTACACACAAGTGGATCAATAGTGAGACAGTGATCATGACATGCACCCCACACGTACTAGTCAACTACAAGACAAAAAAAAGTTAATGTTGAAATCTTTATTTAATATATACTAAATTTATTTTCTGTATACAAAGATAATTGAAAATGAATCTTGATGCGAATGGAATGGGAGAGGGATCAGGAGATGCGAGGGTTGTGGGTGGAAGGGAAGTTATGGGGGGGGGGGGGAGCCATTGTAATCCATAAGCTGTACTTGGGAAATTTATATTTATTAAATAAAAGTTAAAAAAAAGTTAAGTCATTAAACAATTGATCAAATATTAGTATCAAGTTAAAAAGTGATATACACCAAAAATATTTTTAAATTTGATATCAGGACTTACAAGTGAGAAAACACAAGACAGACATCAAAGTATGCTCTCTTAATCTGCTGAAGCTTCACCTGCAATAGTTAGCATGATATTTTCTTATAGCATGCATTAGAAGCCATGAATGAAGCCCTCTGTTCCTAATAGTGTGGTGGGTACTTTTAGGAGGGTAGGGTACTGCCAAGATTACAAGAAGACATTCCAGGGCAATTACAATTTGGAGTCACCAGGCAACAGTTTGCTTGTTTGTTTGATTTTCTAGACTTGTGGGAAATAATAAATAAAGGGTTTTGAAAAAGAAGATAAAAGATCTTCATGGACTTAATGACATTTCAGTTCTACTACTCACTGAAACTCGTAAGTGTGTGTGTGTGTGTATTAACTTGTGTGTGTGTGTGTATATATATATATGTATGTATGTATATATTTACAGATTAATTATTCTCTGTCAAGGTCCACCTCAGTCTTTTTTTTAAAGATTTATTTTATTTGAAAGGCAGAGTTACAGAGAGGTAAAGGCAGAAGCAGAGAGAGAAAGGTCTTCCATCTGCTAGTTCACTCCCTAAATGGCCGCAACAGCCGGAGCAAGGCCGATTCAAAGCCAGGAACCAGGAACTTCCTCCAGGTCTCCTACACGGGTGCAGGGGCCCAAGGACTTTGGTCATTTTCCACTGCTTTCCCAGGCCATAGCTGAGAGCTGGATTGGAAGCAGAGCAGCTGGGTCTCGAACCGGCACCCACATGGGACGCCGGCACTGCAGGAGGCAGCTTTACCCACTACGTCACAGCACCAGCCCCATCTACTTTACTTTTAACAACTTGTCAATGAAAGAACTGTGTCAAAATGATAATTTTTAATTAGTTTTCTTTCTCTGAAATCTATATAGTATATAGGACATGAATCTTCAGCATCAAATGTTTAAGTTTACATACAACAAAATTACTTAAATTATTATTCATTGCTGGAACCCCTATTACATTATTGAGTAAATGTAAGATATACAATGAACACAGCAAAAGAATCAATTTAGAAATTAAGAAAATAAAAAGTAAAGAAAATCAAAATCACTCACTTTTTATCAAACATAATAATTACTAATATTTTTGGTGTCAATGCTTTCATAGATCGATGTACCATTTTTAGTTAAAATCTAATCATGTGCTACACATATATTATCATAACCTGTTTTTATCCCTTAATACTTTGGAGGCTACCACTCATAATTTTAGATCGAAGATGAAATTCTTCACTGACTCTCAGAGTAAACTGTTTTTACAGAACAGAGCTGAATGCATGTCCACTACAAATGCCAGTATATTTGATTCTCATTGTAAATAAGTATAAGTTAATGGTTCTAGAATTCTATTACAACCCCCAAAAAGGTAGTGTGGAAGTGATGTTCATATGTGAGGTAATCACATTGTATAGGGACAACCAGTGAATAATAGTTCAATGGATAATTCATAACTCAACCCCTAGTGACTTCCAATTTCTTAAAAATTGTTCCTCTGCAAAAAAAAAAAAAAAAGAAAAAAGAAAAAGAAAAAAAAAGCTATTACTGTGAGGTTGGCAATTAAGCAGCTTTTGCAACTATTGAATTCTATTTTTAATGAAGAACCAAGAAATTTACAGGAGGTATTGGACTAAAGGGCCAGAAAACAGGGCTTTAAGCCCACTGTGAAGGCATGCCACAACCAAAGTCTAGGTCACTGCTAATCTCAAATTACTCTGCTTTTCCATATTTCCCAGCTTTTCTTGCAGTTAGGCTAGGATCAAATGGCTGCTGTCTGGCCAATGAAACAAAGGCATAAGTATTATCCTAATTCTAGGCTTGATCCTTAAGGACATCCCATGAAATCCCCCAGTCCTCTACTCTTGGAGACTACACATTTCAAATAGTGTAGTTAAATATTCAAGAAAGATGCTTTTCTTGTATTGAGCAACCACAATTCTGGGCTGATTAATACCACAGAACAACTTAGCCTATCCAGACCAATAGAGATGCCAAGCATCACAGCCAATGACTAGAAAGTGCACTTCAGGGTAGATTATTTCACTTTCCCTTTACAAGCAATCTCCAAATTGGAATATGTGAAGACTTTCTAAGGGATACATGAATTGTTTTAAAGAAACTAAATGCCAGGTCTTCCACTTCCATAAGTAGTCTTTCCTGCAGACTACAGGTAAGCCTTTCCTCATAATAAGCCTTCTCCTGCTAAGCAAAAAAAGAACATATTCCTCACACAGCCAAAACTTACGTAACTGACAAGAACTTACAAATATCAACTTAAAATAAACAACTGTTTTTCCAAAATCTTTTAAGAGATACAACACTACTGTCATTTGACATTTAGAAAAGTGGAAAACAGTTCTAACTTATAGACTTTACAAATCAATTTATAAACAATTCATAACCAAAATTAAGTCAGAAATAAAAACTTTTCCTTAGGTGTTCAGATTTCTTCCAGAGGCCATCCTAAAGATAGCTGTCCCAAAGATCACAAGTGATTGAACCAAAACCTGGTGGAGAAAATGATAGATTAAGGAGCCGGCGCTGTGGCTTAGCAGGTAAAGCCATTGCCTGCTGTGCCTGCATCCTATTTAAGCGCCAGTTCAAGTCCCAGCTGCTCCACTTCCAATCCAGCTCTCTGTTATGGCCTGGGAAAGCAGTAGAAGATGGCCCAAGTCATTGGGCCCCTGCACCGGCGTGGGAGACCCAGAGGAAATTCTTGGCTCCTGGCTTCAGATCAGCTCAGCTTTGGCCGTTGCAGCCAATTGGGGAGTGAACCAGTGGATGGAAGACCTTTCTCCCTCTGGCTCTCCTTCTCTCTGTGTGTAACTCTGCCTTTCCAATAAATAAATTAATTAAAAAGAAAGAAAGAAAGAAAGAAAACGATAGGTTAAAACGACTGACTATAAGACTGTTCACATCCCCAAGAGGTCCCTTAAAGCTTCTCATTGTTGGTGATGTCGTTCTCCTCTGGCAGAAGACTGACCAAAGGGGAGATCTTCATGCAAATTAGAAAAAACAACCCTTCCAGGAGATAATTGGTAAAATAGTGCCTACTCTATGTTGATGAAACTGTTTCAAAGATACTTGTGGGGAACTATACTTATTAAAGCAAAAAAGAAAAGGCACAGTACGAAATGCAACAAGGGCCTTTTGACATTAAAAAAAAAAAGATAAAATCCTAAGCCCTATTTCACAGAACACTGAGGATACTTAAAAAAGAGGAACACACGGTGGAGAAAGGGCAACTTAGAAGAAACATGGGGATAGATATGCATGTGACAAAGAACACTTTTTTACCAAGTTTCCAATAGGTAACTCTGAAGAGCAAGAAGCATCTAAGGAGAAATTAAAGATGCTTTCTGGGTTAAGGGCTACACAATCCTCCCAGGACTTCTCACAAAGTAATAAATTAAAAAATTAGCCGTTAAGAGCGCAAGCATTGTGGCAAAGTCAGTTAAATTGCCATTTGGGAAGCCTGCATACATATCCAAGGAATGGAATGAAGTTGAAATGAAGTGCTAACTCCACTTCAAGCCACCCTCGTCTAATGTGCCTGGGAGGCAGCAAGATAACACTCCAGGTTCCTGCCACCCACCTGGGAGACTCAGAGAGAGTTCCTGGCTCCTTGGGCAGCCATGGCTGTTTCGGGAGTAAACCAGTAGGTGAACAGGTGAAAGATCTGTGTGTATGTGTGTGTGTGTGTCTCCCTCCCTGTCACTCTGCCTTTCAAATAAATTTTTAAAAAATCATTAAAAAGAATGTTTGTTAAGGCTTTTAGAGTGTTAGAGGATGGGAAAGGGAAGTGAGTAGCTTGTTTCCAGGGAGAGTCACCTCTTGAAACTCTTCAAAATCTTTCATCTATAACATCAAATCATCCACCACATATATTAAATTTAGGGCAGTCAGCGTTGTGACAGAGACCTAAGTTGCACCTTTCTATGCCAGCATCCCACATCAGAGTACTGGCTGGAGTCCCAGCTGCCCTACTTCTGACCCAGCTTCCTGTTAATGAGCCTGGAAAACCAACAGAAGATGGCCCAAGTTCTTGAACCCTGCCACCCTTGTGGGAGATCAGGATGGAGATCATGGCTTCGGGCTTTGGCTTCACTTGGCCCTGGCTGTTTGCATCCCTTTGAGAAATGAACCAGTAGATAGAAGATATCTGTGTGTGTGTGTATGTGTCCCTCTCTCTCACTCTGTTACTTTGCCTTTCAATAAATAAATAAATCTTTTTTAAAATATGAATACTTATACCAGTAGTGTATGAAACCAGTGTTTTATATCATTTTGATAATCCTGAAGCTAATATCTTGGTTCTATGGGTTTTTTTTTAATTTCCTTTTGCAAATCTGACAGAAATTTACATGACATCATCTTTAATTTGCAATTGAAAGAAAATTTTAATATCTTTTCATACATTCTTGATAGCCTATATTTCTACAGGAATATTTACATTTTTCTTACTGACTTATATGGATTTTTTATAACTTTTTTCTCAGTAAAAATAACATTCCCCTATCAACTCTGATTTTTTTAACTTGCTTCAGAATTTCATTTTTTTTAAAGATTTATTTTTATTTATTTGAAAAACAAAGTTACAGAGAGAAGTAGAGACAGAGAGAGAGAAGTCTTCCATCCACTGGTTCACTCTCCAAATGGCCACAATGGCCAGAGCTGAGCCGATCCGAAGTTGGGAGCCAGGAGCTTCTGCCGGTTTCCCACATGGATGCAGGGGCCCAGGGGTCATCTTCTACTGCTTTCCCAGACCAAGGGAGAGAGCTGGATTGGAAGAGAAGTAGCTGGGACTAGAACTGGTGCCTATATTAGATGCTGGCACTTCAGGCCAGGGCTTTAACCTGCTGTGCCACAGCACCAGTCAGAATTTCATTTTTAAAAAATAATTTCTTAGTTTCTGCCTTTAGTATTGCTTCAAGGTTTCCCAAGACCACCCATACTTAGTGATTTGTTAGGAGTAACAAGACTGAGCATCTGATTGTATTCACAGCTAAGGTTCCATTGCCGCAAAATGATACATGACGGGATTAGCAAAAGGAAAGATAAAGGCAGAGACTAGAACTCTCCACAAACAGGCTTCATATGTTCTGTCCCTGTCATGGAAGACCACACCAAGCATGCTTCTTTCAACAGCAACAAAAAACATTGCAATGCTTCTCCCCAGGGAACACTTTCAGAGACTCAGAATCCAAGGTTTTTATTAGAGCCTCAGAACTAACGCTTTTTATGGAGGGCTATTCATATTTCTTAAGATGTACTTATTTGACAGAAAGGGTGGCAGAGTGAGAGAAACAGAGAGAGAGAGAGAGAGAGAGAGAGAGAGATCTTCCATCTGCTAGTTCACTCCCTAAGTAGCCTTAACAACCAGAGCTCCCAGCTAATGGCATGGGAAAAGCAGCCAAAGATGGCCCATTGGGCCCCTGCCACCCACGTGGGAGACTTAGAGGAAGCTCCTGGCTCCTGGGTTCATCCTGGCCCAGCCTCAGCTGTTGTGGCCGTATGAGGAATGAATCAGTGACGGAAGATCTCTGCCTCTCCCTCTCAGTTTCTGTAGCTCTAACTTTCAAATAAATAAATCTTTAAAAAAAAAAAAAAATGGTCCAACAACAGCAGCCTGAGGCTTGTCACATTAACTCTTTTTCTGTACAGGAATAATGTTTTCCTACTCTCAAATTACATAAAAATTCATTTACAGTTGATTTTCCCATTAAAAAACTTTTATTTTAAACTATCTGAGGGGGGCGGGTGCTGTGGTGCAGCTGGTTAATGCCCTAGCCTGAAGCACTGGCATCCCACAATGGGCACCAGTTCTAGTCCTGGCTGCTCCACTTCTGATCCAGCTCTCTACTATGGCCTGGGAAAGCAGTAGAAGACAGCCCAAGTCCTTGGGTCCCTGCACCCGTGTGGGAGACCTGGAAGAAGCTCCTGGTTCCTGGCTCCTGGCTTCGGATCTGTGCAGCTCCAGTCGTTGGCAGCCAATTGGGGAGTGAACCAGCGGATGGAAGACCTCTCTCTCTGCCTCTCCTTCTCTCTCTGTGGAACTCTGACTTTCAAATAAATAAATAAATCTTTTAAAAAAATAAACTATCTGAGGTTTCTTTTTCCCATCTAAACATTAAGTAGGTGCTTCTTGGATAAAAGATCAGCATTTTTTCTCAGTTTTTATTCTCCTACACATTTCACATTTTCTACAAAAAGTGTTCTTAGTTCATTTTCTGGTACTATGACAAGACACAACAAACTGGAGAATTTATTAAGAAAAAAGAAAATTGTTTCTCATTGTTCTGGAGGCTGGGAAGTACAAGTATATGGTGCCAGCATATATATATATATATATATATATATATATATATATATATATAGCCAGGGCCTTCATGTTGCATTGTCCCATGGTGCAAAATGAAAGTGCTGGAAGATCAAAGCAAGAGAAAGCCAAGGAATTTGCTTTTATTGTAACCCACTCTTGATATAATTAATCTACTGATGCAATAATGGCCTTAAACCAGCCTGAGGGCAAAGCACTCATGACCAAAACGCCACTTAAAAGTCCCCATTCCTTTTTTTTTTTTTTTTTTTTTTTTTTTTTTGACAGGCAGAGTGGACAGTGAGAGAGAGAGACAGAGAGAAAGGTCTTCCTTTTACCGTTGGTTCACCCTCCAATGGCCGCCACGGCTGGCGCGCTGCGGCCGGCGCACCGCGCTGATCTGAAGCCAGGAGCCGGGTGCTTATCCTGGTCTCCCATGAGGTGCAGGGCCCAAGCACTTGGGCCATCCTCCACTGCACTCCCTGGCCACAGCAGAGAGCTGGCCTGGAAGAGAGGCAACTGGGACAGAATCCGGTTCCCCGACCGGGACTAGAACCCGGTGTGCCGGGTTAGGATTAGCCTATTGAGCCGCGACGCCGGGCAAAGTCCCCATTCCTAATCCATTACAAAGGCAATGAAATTTCAACATGAGTTTTTGGAGGACATATTCAAATCAGACAGTGTGTATCATTTTTATAATTGGGATAATACAAAGATGCAGAGTCTAATGATACAAATTTTTTTATTCATCTTAAAACAAATTTTAGACTGTGTATCTGGAAAGCAATATTTAAATTTTCATATTTTTCTTCCCATAGAAGTAACCTGTCACATTTTTATTATTTTTGGTGAAAATTTTTAAAATATGAGTTAATGTATTAGTAACTATGATATACCTGGGTGAATATTAATCTACAACAGAGGAATACTAGTACTAGCCTACAAAAGGGGTGGGGAACCTTTTTTTCAGACAAGGACAAAATGGATTTCTATAACAACATCCTCTGACCATAAAAAACTATCAAGTTAAAAATTAGCCTGCTATGTAGAGTCCCATCTGTGGTTGCCTTCTCAGGGTCAGACTAAATTATTTCACAGGCCTTATGTGGCCCATGGGTCAGACATCTTCACAAAGAAAAGGACATAAAAAATATTTCACCTGTGCTTGACTACATTGCATACTTAGAAATAAAAAGATCAAACTTTAATGAAGTAGTGGAAGTTGACTGTGAGTCTCTTCAAAACAGTCTCCTTCTATTTCTTGCACTTTTTAACATTTATTATTTATTTATTTGAAAGTTAGAGTTACAGAGACGGAGGGAGAGACAGATACAGACAGCCCTTCCATCTACTGGCTCACTCCCCATATAGCCGCAATGGCCAGCCAGCACTAGGCCAGACCAAAGACAGGAGCTAGGAGCTTCTTCTGGGTGTCCCACATGGGTGGCAAGGGCACAACCACTTGGGCCATCTTCTGCTGTTTTTCCTAGGCCATTAGCAGAGCCTTGGATCAGAAGCACAGCAACTGGGACTCAAAACAGTGCTAATGTGGGAAGCCAGCATCACAGGCAGCAGCTTTACCCACTAGATCACAATGCAGCCCCAAATTCTTGCTTTTTCAATGAAAATATTACTTTGGAAAGTAAATAAATATGTCCAGGGGAAAGATACACTTCTCTGGACTTACAGTCTTGGAAATATCTCCAGGCTTTGTGTTTTATATTCCTTTAAATATAAACATTCACCTCCTTGAAGTTCTCTATCTATTCAGTCATATTTTAACTTCCACTGCTTGTCCTTTAACCCAAGTTCTAAGGTTGGTTTTGTTTTTAATTTAGAAAGCCCTGACAATGCAGAAACATGAAAATATTTGCTTCCTAAATCACCAAATGTTACCAATGTGATATCTGCAACACTGGATAGTACCTGACACCTACCTAAAATAGTAGCTTTCAAATTATTTCTGTAGAGCCCTGGAATTTCTTTAAGTAGACTTAGGAGCCTTGTTGGTGGTAGAGGGAAAAGGTAGTTAAAGTAAGGGTACAGAGGGATTAAGGCTCTAAGATCCCAAATCTGCTCTTTTATATTAGGCTTCCAAGTATGACTCTTTGAAGGTAAGGCTCTACAATAAAACAAAAACAATAACATTGAAATCCACTGAAAAAACAAATACCAAAAACATCATAGATAACCTAAATAAGTAAAGATTCTTAGCCTTATAGAAATAGATAAAGTTCCATTTACATTTATACTTAGGTTTCTTTGGGTTGGTATGCTTGGCGGTGTGGCACAGCAGATTAAAGCCCAGGCCTGAAGCACCTGCATCCTATATGGGCGCTGGTTCTAGTTCCAGATGCTCCTCTTCTGATCCAGCTCTCTGTTATGGCCTGAGAAAGCAGCAGAAGATGGCCCAAGTCCTTGGACCCCTGAATGCACGTAGGAGACCTAGAAGAAGCTCCTGGCTCCTGGCTTCGGATCGGCGTAGCCGACCATTGCAGCCATCTGGGGAGCGAACCAGCAGATGGAAGGCCTCTCTCTCTGTCTCTACTTCTCTCTGTAACTCAGTCTTTCAAATAAATAAAAAACAAATCTTCAAAAAAAATATATAGAACTTCTGAAACATGCCACCATCACAAAATTAGTTATTTCTGGGGCTTCCCATGTAACTCACAGGTATTCAAGAAGTTTCTTGATGTTCTGTCTGCTGACACCCTGGTATGCAATGCTACTTAAAGACAGCACCTTGCCAATCATAATGTCTTTGCATTTAAGAACTGCCTTACTAAGGATCCTGTCTTCTAATGCTGGTCCTCCCTAAACAGTGCTTTCTAACAAAACCATACCTATTACAAAAATCCATCACCCTAGTTCTTCACTTTTCTGCCCTTAGGTAGATTGGTTTGATGATAATAAAAGGTGAGAACCGGGGCCAGTGCCGTGTCTCACTTGGTTAATCCTCTGCCTGCGGCGCCGGCATCCCATATGGGCACCGGATTCTAGTCCCGGTTGCTCCTCTTCCAGTCCAGCTCTCTACTGTGGCCCGGGAAAGCAGTGGAGGATAGCCAAAGTGCTTGGGCCCCTGCACCCGCATGGGAGACCAGGAGGAAGCACCTGGTTCCTGGCTTCAGATCGGTGCAGAGCATCCGTAGCAGCCATTAGGGGGGTGAACCAAGGGAATGAAGACCGTTCTCTCTTTCTCTCTCTCTCTCACCGTCTAACTCTATCTGTCAAATAATAATAAAAAAAAAAGGGTGAGAATCACTGCCCATGAGGACACCTTCAAAAGCTCATGGGAAATGGGCAGGCAGTGGTACAGTCATTATCAGCCTGTGGGGGATGCCCACATTTCATATCACACTGCCTGGATTTGAGTGCCAGCTCCACTTCCAATTGAAATTCCAGCTTCCTGCTACTGCATACCCTGAGAGGCAGCAATAGCTCAAATACTTGAGTCTCTGTCACCTTAGTGAGATACCTGATTGAGTTCCTGGCTCCTGGCTTCAACCTAGCCTAGATTTCGCTGTTGTGGGCATTTGAGGAATGAACTAGCAGATGGAAGATCTCTCTCTCTCTCTCTCTCTCTCTCTCCCCCCTCTCTCTGTGTCTCTGTCTCTCTGCCTTTCTAATTAAGTAACTGGGGGGGGGGGTGAGTCCTTCCATTCCCCTCATCTCTCTTCCCCTGTAATCACCATCATACAAAAAAAAAAATTCAAAACAAACAGATGTTTAGTGATCTTAAGTCCACCAGTTCAGGCAGCCAAAATGCAATTCCCAGGCTAGAGTCTGGGAAGATCCTTGGTACATTTTATAAAATTCAAATATTTAAGGTCATACATAAATATCTTTGAATCTAAAATGAGCTACACAGCACTACTTTGAATATATTTACCTATCTATTGTAATTTTAAAGGATGAACTGATAGCCAATTCATATTTCTTAGGGGAAAAAATTGCCTAGGATTCAGGAAATTCTGATCCAATTTCCACTTGCTATGTGAACTTCAGTCATTTAACTTCTCTTGGTCAATTTCTCATCATTAAAAAAGAAAGTGGGAGCATGTATTTAACCTAGTAGTTAAGATGCCCAAATCCCAGATCGTAGTGCCAGCATTTGATTCCAGGCTCCAGTTCCTGAGTACAGCTTCCTGCTAGTGCAGACTGAGAGATGGCAGTGATGGCTCAAGTAACTGGGTTCCTACCACCCACAGGGGAGTCTGAATTGTGTTGCTGGCTTCAGCCTTGGGCCAGCCTGGAATATTGTGGGTATTTGAGAACTGAATCAGATTCGAGCTCTCTATGTCTGTTTTTGTCCCTGTTTCAAAATAAATAATATTTTTTTAATTGAAAGAAGAAAGGAAAGTGACCTGGTTTCAGAAGTAAAACAAATCTGGAGTGGGGCCAGTACTGTGGCACAGAAGCGCTGGCATCCCATGTAGGCACCAGTTCTAGTCCCAGTTGCTCCTCTTCCGATCCAGCTCTCTAGTATGGCCTGGGATAGCAGTAGAGGATGGCCCAAGTCCTTGGGACCCTGTACCCACGTGAGAGACCCAGAAGAAGCTCCTGGCTCCTGGCTTCAGATCAGCTCAGCTCCGGCCATTGCAGCCATCTGGGGAGTGAACCAGTGGATGGAAGACATCTCTCTCTGTCTCTACCTCTCTCTGTAGCTCTATCTTTTGAATAAATAAATATTTAAAAAAAACAAATATGGATTTTCATATAATTATTAAGAATTCACCCTTCATCACTGACACACAGAAACAACCTGTCAAAAATTTTCCACTGTATTCCTTCCCCTGTCCCTTTGCTAATGCAAGTTCCTATGCATATTAGACAGCTATATACCACAAGGAAAAGCATTCTGAAGTGTAAGCCAAGGAAGACAATTTACAGCACCTCACTGAGCACACTATGATCCAATATTTTGCATGTTTTGGACAGTTACAAAAATGAACAAAGGTAATTTTGTCCCTGTCATCCTCACTTCTCTACCTCCTCTCCAAAGTAGATTGGTTGAAGGAAACAAAAGGTGAGAATCACTGCCCATTAGGACATTTCCAACAGTTGGTTGAAAATGGAATTAAAAGATAAGCATATTTTCATACAGAAAAAATTTTGAAATCCACGCACAGGTTTTTCATAGTATACATTTTTTGTGAACTTTCTGATGACTCGTTGAATGCATGGATTTTTTAAAAATTGGACAAAAACAAACTTTTAAGTCCATTTTCCATAAATTTTGTATTACTGTATATGACATATGTGACCCTTTAACTCATTCAATAAATATCCGAGTACCCAATTGCCAGACATTAAGCTAAACATCAAAGACAATATTCCAATTTTTGACTGGGGCAGAACTATACAATAAAGCGGACAGGCTGGTGTCTTTACTCCTTAACTGCATCACCAAGTCTTGATGGGATTACTCTGCTTTGACATTGCAAGTCGAATCCACAGTAGAAAAGAACTGTGGCAAACTTAATTCTCCCAGAATAAACCAATCAAAAAACCTGTGTGTGTTTCCATTCATCAAGGAGAACGGAAGCTGAGAAGATGCCAACACTCTTCAGCTGAGCATATCACAGAACTCGTTTACAGCACACAGGGAGCAGAGGCAGCTGCAGGAGGGTGCAGACTTAAGGAAAACCACAGGTCTGGACTTCCCGGTAGGCTATGATTTAATGAGTCCTACAGGTCTTTAGGATTCTGTATCCTACAAGCTGATTTCCAGATTCATGGTAGACTATCATTCCCAAATTCTGAGAAGGTAGAGAAAATTCTAGAAAACCAGTAAATCTAAATTTCATCCTATAAATATAATTCAGGGACAGGTGCCTGGTACTACGACGTCTTTTATTAAACAGGAGATATCATTCTTGAATTGTCACACTTTTCTTAAAAATTTACAAAACAATATATCAAGAATTTTGGCCATATTTTGCTATTTTAAATAAATCGGTGCCTCTGTTCCTAACCCCCTCCTTAACCCTCTTCCACTGAACAAGAACTGAAAGGGGTAAAGTTCAGTTTTTGTTAGCACAACTTCTCCCCTAAGTCATTCCAAGCAGCAGGCTGAAGTCCTTTCTGAAATGCAGCTGGGTGCCCAGGTTTAAAGTTAATGCCAACTTGGCAGAGTGCAGAGGCGCGCGCCAAGGGTACCCGCGTTGGGGCCGGACTAGCTCGGACGAGCCTGGCCTGGGCCGCGGGCGCCGGGCAGAGCGACCACCAGGCGGCCAGAAAGCCGGGCGAGTCTGGCCGCGGGGCCACAGAGCCAGGGCACCGGGAGGCGAGAAAAGCCAAACTGTGGGCTTCGGGGCAACATCACGAAAGCGCGGGCTCTGTCAGGATGCCCCAAGAGGGAAGCTGGGGCAGGGGTCCCTGTCGCCGCCCGGACCGAGAGTCGGAGTGTACCTGACTGCGGGCGGCCGGTCCACAGCCCCCTCCCGCCGCCCCGGCCGGACAGGAGGCGGGTTCTCGGCAGAACCACCACCCTTGCCAGCTTCGCCAGCATCGCGCTCCTCTCAGACAGCGTCTGCCCGGTGTGAGAGAACCCGGCGCGGCGTCTTCTGCCGCCACTGGGGGCGCACGCGGGCTCCTCCGATCCCGCCCCACTCGGAGCGGTACGGGGCGGGGCCGAGCTTGCCCCGCCTCGGGTTGCCACCCTGGTGGTGTGGGCTCGCTTGTCAGTCCGACCAAGAACCGCCGGACTGAACAGCCTAAAGGAAAGGGGTAGGTTATTGGCCCTTCCTTTATCTTTTTTCTTCCTCTCGCCTTCACTTAAGTCCACTCAATCTCCACTTAACTCAGTGACTTATTTAGGACGCCAGTCCCTTGCGGAACCTTTCGATGCCGGAACCAATGTGTTGCAGCGCGCTGCCGACAGGCGAACTGTTTTGGTGAAGGACGACCAGTTCTCAGAGGAGGGTCGACTGGTGCAGTTCCGGTGGGAAAGCGCGGCAGCGAGGTGCTCGGCTTCAGCGCGATATGAACAGACAGAATTTTCGACCCCCGACTCCTCCTTATCCCGGCCCGGGTGTCGGAAGTTGGGGTAGCGGGAGCAGCTTCCGGGGTACTCCGGGCGGTGGCGGACCGCGGCCGCCCTCCCCTCGGGACGGGTACGGGAGCCCGCACCACACGCCGCCGTACGGGCCCCGATCTAGGCCTTACGGGAGCGGCCACTCTCCGCGACACGGCGGCAGCTTCTCGGGGGGCCGGTTCGGGTCTCCGTCTCCTGGCGGCTACCCTGGCTCCTACTCCAAGTCCCCCGCGGGGTCCCAGCAGCAATTCGGCTACTCCCCAGGGCAGCAGCAGACCCACCCCCAGGTAATAATAGCCAGCGTTTGCCGAGCTCTTGCTGTATGGCAGGCGTGGTACTGCTAATCCCTTTACGTGAGCTATTTTTCTTTACTCCTCTATGAGGTGATACTATTGTTTACCCTATTTTTCAGATGAGTAAACTGAGGCTTAAAGTTGTTGTCTTAAGATTATCCTAAAATGTGGCAGAATCGTACGTCCTGTTGTATTTAACCAGTTCACTGCCACTCGGAGACACAGGTTGTCCTAATTTTCCGTTTCCTCTCCCTGTCTGAGGCCCTTACCAGTTTATCTCACTGAATTAGTCTAGTCTCCTGTGCTCAGTAAAAAAAATGAAAAGTGGATACCTAGGATACAGTCTCTCCTAGTTTCAGATTGCTGCCATCTTCCTGCAGCAGCCCCCTTTTCTTTTTTCTTTTCTACCTGTATTTATTTATTTATATATTTTTCAAGCTATTATTCTGGCTTCTGTTCCAAGTTCTCTCTCAAGGGAAAATCGGTGGTAGTGGAAGTTTTCCATCTGTGTACAAGAAAAGATGGGTCCAGGATTTCCTCATATGCAATTTGTGTCCACTTGGTGTTTTCCAACTTTATGTCTGCTGACCCAACCCTGTCTCTTTGAGCCTGGAGCTAAGAATATAGAAAATTTTCATGGGGCAGGCCTTTGGCAGAGCAATTCAGTAGCCACGTGGTGCATCATCCATCCAGCTTCCTGTTAATACCGGCCCTGAAACACAGCAGTGATGATTCCAGTACTTGGGCCCCTACTACTCAACGTGGGAAAACCTGAGTCCCTGTCTTTTGACTTAAGCTGGGCTCAGCCCTGCTGTAGGCATCTGGGACGTTAATCAGTGGATGATTCAATCTTATTATTTCTCCCTCTGTCTCTGTCTCTCTCTGCCTTTCAAATTGAATGAAAATAAATTTTAAGAAATATTTTAAAATATTTTTTCATGAAAGATTCAGGAGACTTTAAAGCTATAGGGGTTTAAAATTAAGTTTTTTTAAGGAAAAAAAATGGAAATTTCAAGGAAAGATTGAATACAGTTAATGTATCCCATAATCCTTGTGCTTGATTTCATCACCTCTTGTATTTAATACTTGCAGAGTTGCTAAATTAGAAACTTGAAAGTATTTGAAATGATAATGGGCATTGAGATTATTAAATTGACTTAAAATACTTTTTAAAAACACTGGATTGAAGGAAATATGTACTTTGCAGTTGAACATATTTGGTTTCAAGTCAGAATGTGTTCCCCACTAGCCTTTCACTAAAGGGAAAAGCACCAGTTATTTCTGCTAAATGTTTTTTTTTTTAACTGATGATTTTTTTCCTAAAGGGTTCTCCAAGGACATCTACACCATTTGGATCAGGGCGTGGTAGAGAAAAAAGAATGTCTAATGACTTGGAAAATTATTTCAAGCCTTCAATGCTTGAAGACCCTTGGGCTGGCCTAGAACCAGTATCTGTAGTGGATATAAGCCATCAGTACAGCAATACTCAAACATTCACAGGCAAAAAAGGAAGATACTTTTGTTAATATTTGTGAAATTCATCTGGAAGCTTCAAGTGTCAGGAACATCTTGGACAAAACTTTTACTTGTGTAATTAAGTTGAACCCAATGATGATGACTTTGAATAACTATAGAGCCTTCTTGATATTTTGCATCATATCAAGCATTATTGGTATTAGAGCAGAAGACAGGCTAATTTTCAGAATTTAGCTCTCTGGAAGTATCTACCACATTTTAGAAGATTTACAGTTTCCATAGACTTAATATTCCTGGTTAAATAATGGACATTTGTCTTTTAATGTTTTTCCAGTGTTTCAAAATAAAATATTTTGTATTTCTAACTGTATTGTGGTTTTGTGATTAAAAAAAAGTGAATTATTAAGTAATGCTTTGTAACCACCTAGACTTTGTAGGTTAATGTTTTGTAAACTATCTTGAAAATGAAGTAGATAAACCATCTTTTGATCTATAGACAGTTCTATATTTGATCACAGATAAAGAGGAAGAGAATAGCAGTTCTTTACATATTCATTGTAACATTGTCCTACACACCTATTTTATGGAATGCTTTTGTAAAAATGCATTGAAACTTGATTTTGAAGTCACCAAAACCTACTTAAGCTTAAGTTTATATTCACTTAACTGAAAAAGGCAAACATAGACTATGCATATCTAGATCAAAATGTTGTCTAAGCTTTTGTGCCCCATAGCATATTCTCAACATGGTGAAGTCATTTTCTCCTCAAGCCAGAGGAGATGGCAACCAACCTTCTCAAATGACTTCATTGAATAAAGAATATCTTTCAACTCCATTATTCCCCAAGAAAACAAATTGACCATGCTTTAGATCATGTTTCTGTGTTCTTAAGCCAAATAGCTATGACCAAGGAAGTGAGACCTTCCTTGTTTGAATCAAACTCACTCCTATAATGAGATAGGGTTCTTTGATCTTTAACCCCCACAGTACCTACCTGGAGTAGAGAAGTAGGTATCCAAAAGAGAGGTTGCTGTGTAAGTGTACCTACAGTAATGGAGATAAAACATACAAAGGAAATTTTCCCCATCTATTGAAACAAAATCAAGTCTTCTGTGTTAGCTCTTTAGATGCAAAGATAGAGCTAGTTGAAGTTTTGTTTCCATATTCCCAAAAAGGAACATCTAAAAATGAGCCATATCCAATTCTGATTTGTTTGTAAGGTCTTTCAGAGGCAAAGAAGGTAAGACTGGAAGTATTTTTAGATGAATAAAAGTCAGTATGAGCCAAGACTTTTAAAACTGTATTTCTGCCAAGTTCTCGTTGGACCTGTGTACTTTATGCCTCAGTTTTCTCATATGTAAAATAAGAAAATTAATAGTACCTGTGTCATAGAGGTGTTAGGTTTGAGGTTTAAATGGGTTTATAGTACCTGGCACATAGTAAGTACTCAGTAAGTGATAGTTATTATTTTGTCTCGTTTACCCCTATGTCTTCAGTTTTTAGGATAGTGCCTGCGAAATGGTAGGTACTTAAATATTAGATGAATTTTAACTACTATATTGTTTGGCCTACTTCCTGTATATGAAAGAGATATAGTAATTTTTCCCCACTATTTTAAAGAAAAAGTCCCTATTTCCTAACATCTTGTCTTTCCAGATGTGTTGCAACCATGATGTATGATGAAAATTAGAGCAAGTAGGATAATTTCTGATGTACCTTTCATTGAACTTTATAGGTAAAAAATACTATCTTTAGGAAACGGCACTTGGAAATAATTATTAAACCTTTTGAAGATCATTTTGGTATTGGCAGATGAGTAATTTAGAAGGGTTTAGTGCCAAGGTATATATTTGAGACATTCAAATTATAGCTCCTAGTGGTTTGTATGTTTTATTTCAAAATTATTGTACTTTATAATATGAAATAAAGGTAGGACTTCTTTCTTGTCACAGGAGTTTAGCATAGCAGGTAAGATGTTAACATCCATGTCAGAATACCGAGGTTAGATAACTGGCTTTGCTCCTGGCTCCAGCTTCCTGCTAAGGTGGACCCTGGGAATCAACAGTGATAGCTCAAGCAAGTGAAGCCTGCCACCCTCATAGGAGTCCTAGATGGCATTCCTGACACCCAGTTCCAGCCCAGGCCCAGGCCCAGCCCCAGCCATCTAGTACTCTTTGAAAATAAATTTGCAAATAGGAACTATTCCCTGCCTTTTCTTTCTGTTAATTGATTTGATTATGTTGTTACTCTACTTTTGTTTAGTTGAGTGAAAGGAATTGATAATCCTTTAAAATGCAAAGTAATTGGCTTTGGTGGGGTTTTTTTTTTTTCCTCCATCGATATGCTAAACAACTTGTGGGGAAAATTTATGATTAAGTATCCATCTTCTGATGATTAAAGAATTGAAGTATAATCTGTAGCAGAGTTTTCAGATAGAGTGTGCATTTTCCTGGGAGGTTTCACCTTTCCAAGGAATAAACAGGCATAGCTAGCTTTAAGGGAATCCAAATTCAGATCTTCAGTTCTCATAATAAACTGTTGAAACAAATCTACCTAAGAACATGTCAATGATCAAGAGATCATACCATTTCTCCTTTTCCCATCTGCCATTTTGTAATCACCCTTCTCCCATTGTATAGGAGAAACATATGACAAGTTTTCCAAAAATGTGTCCGAAAGTATTTTAGGTTTCATATACTCTTGCAAGAACCTTGCCACTACTCCATCTATATGTTATGTCCTCCCTTTGAACCTCAGCAGATCTTTCTGACTTCCCTAAGTAAGGAGTATGGTGGAAGTTAATATATTTTCTTTGTGAGTGAAATGTGTTAGAAATGAATTATATTGGCCTCTGCGGAAATGTCCAGAATTCAGATCTATTGTCTCATAGGGAGATGACTATTTTAGTAGCCTTGCCCTTTTTTTGTTTATTTCCTGACTGTTGAAAAGACTGTTTGGTTTCTCCTGTGGGTGAATTATGTGAAAGGAAAGCAAAAAGCACAAATGCAACATGAAAGGAAGGGTACCAAAGTTTTGTTTGATCTATCTTAGGAATTAGAATATTCAAGATTGGTATAAAAGCCTAATTGGTTTGGGTGAGATTGCTATGAAGCAAGCTTTCTGTATTTCTGCTCTTCTCAATAATGATAAAGAGTTGATGAATATCACTCTCCTGTCCCTGTCTCAGTAGCATAATTTGCATGATTTCAAAGAGGAAGAAGTTAAAATTTCCATGTTTATTTCTGATATACTAACATTATATCTTCAAGTTAACATGTTTTAGAGGTAAGTTCATGGTTTTGTATTTTCTTGAACATGTTTCAGATTTCCTAGGAGGAACATTCTCATTAACTTTTGCTAGTTAGATGCTAGAAATCCATATTATTTATTTTACCATGACCCAAGTCCTATCGTTACTTAACAGTTTGTCTGCTTTTTTTCATTTCTACCATGTACTTGGGCTAAAATTAACAAATATTTTGTGGGTCTTACTGTAAATAAGACATACCTTGCATAAAACCTGAGCTAACTTATAAAATGCATCTCAGTTTCAGAGATGTTACTTTGTGTGTTTGATGAAATTTCACAAATCACGCTCTTAAAATCAGAACCTATGAATGGGTATGATAGTAAATGTCTTCAAAATGTAGCCTAGATTATAAAACATTTAACTAGGAAGTCATCTTTCCTTAATTAAGGTTTATTCTACCATCTCAAATATTTGTATTCTGATTATTAAGGAACCAGAAATCAATTGTTTATAAAATATCTACCTATAATTAAAGAACTCTGCAATTTCCAATTTTAGGGTGGTTTTACTTAGTTTTGTGTAATTTTTAAGCATGATGACTCTTAAGGGAAAGGATTATATATAAGTCTTGGCAAAGCCTTTTGTTAACTTCCTAAGGGATTAAATAGGAGTATAACTTGGACAACAGATTCTTTTTTTTTTTTTTTTTTTTTTTTTTTTTTGACAGGCAGAGTTAGAGAGACAGAGAAAGGAGAAAGGTCTTCCTTTTTTCCGTTGGTTCACCCCCAAAATGGTCGCCGCAGCCAGGAGCCAGGTGCTTCCTCCTGGTCTCCCATGCAGGTGCAGGGCCCAAGCACTCGGGCCATCTTCCACTGCCTTCCCAGGCCACAGCAGAGAGCTGGACTGGAAGAGGAGCAACCAGGACTAGTACCCAGCGGCCCAACCAGGACTAGAACCCAGGGTGCTGGCACCGCAGGCGGAGGATTAGCCAAGTGAGCTAAGTGAGCTGACCGGACAACAGATTCTTAATGCAAGTGGGTTTTAATTCCATATAACTTGTAAATAATTGAATGGCATCATTATAATGAGCTTTTTCTACCCCTTTTTATTTATATTCATGAATGAGTTTTCTTAGCAAGTATATCTGAACTTTAAGAATAGTAATAAAACTGGTATTGTCTGAATTTAACATAGTTGTTAAAATTAATATTTTCATCACTTGAATAGTAATGATAACCCTGACAGTGTTCTGCAACACTTGGAAATTTAGTGATTGGAAACAGACTGTTTACACATTTTTTTATTTGAATAACTATGATTTTAATGTATTTTTTGAGGAACAGGTCATGATAGGGTATCAGTAAAGACTTTCAAGCATTACATGTTATTACATTGAGATTAAGTTACATGGACAGGTGTAATCAATATCTAAGTTGGGAATAGAAAAACTGCAAATTTCCTACTACTAAAAAACTTGTTCCTGTTTTAAGGAGTAGGGTGGGTATTAACTTGCTGTGATATTTAGATTCTGCTAGATACACTAAAATAATAAAATGAATTTATATTAAAGTATCAAAATCACAGAATTTACAAAATGATAAAAGTTTTTATTTAGATTTGAAAGTATATAAAAGGGTATTTCGTTTTTACAATTCCTTAAGAAACTCTATAACCAAAATTTGTAAAGCTCTCAAATGAACAGATGGTGAGGAAAAGGAAATGTAGTAATGTGTGAACCCAAGGGAAGTCAGAAACAAATGGGAAAAAAAATTGAAATTATAGCAAATTCAAATATTTCAGAAATTACAGTAAATGTAAATTTTCCTTTTTAAAGAGCAGATTAGATTATCGAAATGAGATCTATTTGCTGGTTTGAGAAAAATACATCAGAGTTTAGGTAAGATTCAAATGTACGATCATAGTGGAGATTTTAGTACATCTCACTCAAAAACATATCAAGCAAATACAGAATTTTTAAGGATAGGATATAGATGGGGCTGGCGCAATGGCTCACTTGGTTAATCCTCCGCCTGCTGTGTCGGCATCCCATATGGGCACCGGGTTCTAGTCCTGGTTGCTCCTCTTCCAGTCCAGCTCTCTGCTGTGGCCCGGGAGGGCAGTGGAAGATGGCCCAAGTGCTTGGGCCTCTACACCCGTACAGGAGAACAGGAAGAAACACCTGGTTCCTGGCTTCACATCGGCGCAGTGCTGTCCGTAGCGGGCATTTGGGGAGTGAACCAATGGAAAGAAGACCTTTCTCTCTGTCTGTCTCTCAGTCTACATCTCTACCTATCAAAAAAAGGGGAAAAAAAAAAAAGGATAGGATACAGAGAACCAGTACACAAGATAGATAATATATGTGTGTATAGTATATATCAGGCATACATGGTAAATGAGAAATGTTTTATAAGTTCTCTTAATCACAGACTGCAAATTGCAAAGAATTAGTTGATAAATCATTTTCCAGCCAAAATGTCCTTAAAAATTATACCTCTCCTCAAAAAGTACAAGAATAAGTCATTAAGACAAGACAAACTATAGAGGATGTCTGAAGCAAAAGTTGTTTCTCTGGATAAACTAGACAAAGATTGAGGGAGAAAAAAATACCTTTGATGTAATATTAGGAGCTATATAAACATTATAAAATACAGAAAGAAAATAATAGTGATGGAATCATCTGAATGATAATGCAATGGGTTAAGTAAATCACTGTTGTATCTTCCTTTGGCTATGGGGTATACATGAATTTGCTCTCCTTTGAAAGATTTCACAACAAAAAATTTATTTTGATGCAATTCATTTTAAAATGCCAGCATCATCCAAAACCAAATCAAAGATGTTACAAGAAATGAAAATTACACACCAATATCTCTCATCCTGAATAAAATCTGGCGATATTTAAAAAATTATATCCACCATAAAAAAGTGGTAATATTGTTGGTGTACAAAGCTGATTCAACATTCAAAATCAATCAATGTGATCATATCAACAGGCTAAAGGAAAAAATCATCCTATCAGTAGATGCAGAAAAAGCATTTAACAGTCTAAGACTTCATGATTTAAACTGACCAAACTATGAACAGGAGGGAACCTCCTTAACAAATAAATCTTCAGCTACCATCTTGTTTAATGTTTAGACATATTTGTTTCTATTATCAGGAACAAGCCATGATGTCCTCTCACTGCTATTCAGTATAATACTGGAAGTGCTAGATGATGCAATAAAACTAGAAAAGGAAATAGTGTGTATGGAGTGGGAAGGAAAAATAAAACTGTTTGCAGATGAAATGACTGACTGCAGGATATAAGGTTAATATGCAAAAGCCAATTGCTTTCTTACATTACTGGCAAGAATGGAATTGGAAATTGTAAACCCAATATCACTTTAGCACCAAAGGGGGGAAAGTGGTTGTGTATAAATCTAACAGTGTGTATAGGATCTATATGCGAAGTACAAAATGAAAAATCAAAGATCTAAATGAGGTATATTATGTGCATGAAGAGGAAAACCCAATATTGTAAATGTTAGTTCTTCCCAACTTAAAGACTCACTGCAGTCAAATCAAAATCACATTGTAACATTTAAATACCTGTATACTATGTAGTGATTGGATGATGGGAATTAGCATATCTATCACCTCAAACTTATGGGCAAACAAACTATAGTATGTCCAGATGATAGGATATGATTCACCAATAAAGAGAAATGAGCTGTCAAACATGAAAAGTCATAGCCTAAAGTAAATATTACAAAGTAAAAGAAAACAATCTGAAAAGGCTGGATCTTGTATCAATCTAACTGTATGAAATTCTGGAAAAGGTAGAAAAACCATGAATACATTAAAAAGACAACTGATTGCCAGTAATTTGGAAAAATGGGTGAGTGAAAGGAGGGATGAGTATGTTTAGCACAAAATTTTTAGGACAGTGAAATTATTTCATATAATACTGTAATGTTAGATATACGTGATTATGTAAACCTATTCCTCAAACCCACAGATTTTTTTAACATAGTGAACCCTAATATGATCAGTGAATTCTGTTAATACATCAATAGTGGCTCATCAGTTATAACAAATACATTAATGTAAGAAATGGGAAATCACTGCACTCATTTTTTCATAAACTGGAGCTGCTCAGCAAGATAGTCTTAATTAAAAACAAAATATTATGGCTTCAGTGTAGAAAACTAAATAGAGAATTGACTAGATACCCAAAGACCAGTTGGTAAATAGGATCAGAGATGATCATATGTTAGTACAGTGATTGTGAAGATGGAAATGAATTATTCCAGGCATAAGAAGGTTAAAGGTTTAACTCCTAAAACTTATCTGGAAGTGAAATTTCAGTTCCTTCTCTGTTTTTTCTTTGTCTTGTTATTCTCTTACATATAATCTGTTAAATGTGTGTGCCTACCCCTGAATTATCTGTATGCTTTTAAATATGCATTTATAAAAGTCTTTCAACCCAAATTAAATTGAAAAGTATATTATAGTTCTTAGATCAGCCCTCAACTTCCAATTCACCCTACTATTTAGAAAGGTTAGAAAGATGAGGGCTTGGGGTATATTCTTTGTGTTTTTTTTTTGTGTTTGTTTGTTTGTTTTTTTACTGCTCTATCTCCCTTGTACCCACAGTTCTGAATATGAATTCAATTTTTCTAATTAAATACACTTGCCTAAGATTTGGGAAGCAGAAATGAGGTAGAAGTCATCTTCAGTATGACTTCCAGTCATCAGTACTTATTAGGAAGAGTGTAGTTTTCCTGAGAAGATTCCAGTGTTCATTTGGCAACTTTCTAGGTATTGTCAACCTGAACTAATTCCTTTCCTGAATGCAGCTTTAGGTTGTGTAAGTGCTGCTGCTGCTACTACTACTACTTAGTGTTTTCTCCAAATCTAGCCTGGCCTCAGTGAGTAACATCCTTAGTGGACCCTTCAATTTGTTTAGGAGTATCCAAGAGGCCCACCGTAGATGCTGCTCCTTCAGTCTTTCCAATGGAATTTTTTTAAGAATATAAATGTATTAAATTTCTTCTTCTAACAGTGAATTTTGTTGCATGCCTTAAACTCTGGCTGGTTAAGTACATCACACAATACATGTAGATATAAAAAGTAAAAGTTTAACTTACCAAGAAATCCTTCAGTTTTACTTTGTAATGGAGGATGAAGAGTGGAAAAAAGCAAATCAGGAATGTCCTATGAGGCTAAATTTGTTAAATATAGGCCAATTTTCATTAAGTTACCTTACAGTATCAATGAATGTCTTAGCCACATAGAGATTACTCAACTACTGATAGATCACTAATTTGGCTTTTGAAACTTATGACTCACTAAAGAAATAGGATCAAAATCCAAATTATTTGGAGGCTAAAATAATGACAGTCAATTATATATTTATCCTGAATTTAAAACAGTGACAGATTGCAATCTCAAATGGTATCATTTTGCTGTAATCATTTTTATCTTGTAATCACTTTAATAACCCTAGAAAATGTGTTGGACAAATATTTCAGAACTAGGGAAATAAATACAGTTTTCACATTGCTAGAATTTTATGTCAAGGTACATTGTTATGCCTTTCAGTCTTTCTTTAAAAATTCTGAATGCAGTCATGAGCAAAGTGTTTCTCACTTTCAGATACTTGACATTAAAGAAAACAAAAAATTTTGATTTGAATTGATGGAGTCAACTGACTAACTGAACAGGGCAAATTTAAGTAAAACTTCAACTGTTTCTGGTTTATCAAACATTTTACTCTTTATCATAGACCCTTCCAAAAAGAGCTTTTGTTCCATTAATGTTTGCCATTCTTAATGATAGAAATAATATGTGTTCCTAATGAAAAATTCAAACAATTCAGAAATATGCCCAGCAGAATGTGAAAATGTAACCCTACAAGTTAGCATATCAGACCTTCCTAAAGATTCTATATACCTAACATATGTAAATGTTATCAGATAAGAGTTTTACATTACCTCATTATAGTTAGTGATATTTATAATAGTCTGAATTCTTTTAAGTTGTAAGGTTCAGAAAAACCAACTTAAATTGCTTTATACAACAAACATATTTAATAAGTCCAGGGCCCAGCAGGATACAGAAACTTAAATAACATTGTCTGTTCTTGTCATTGTTCTCTTTTGTTGTCTGTTCTGCTCTTTCCAGTTGTGATCCCATTTTTTTTCTTTTTTAAAAGGATGTATTTATTAGAAAGAGTTACACAGAAAGAGAAGGAGAGGCAAAGAGAGAGAGATAAGTCTTCCATCCACTGGTTCACTCCCCAACTGGCTGCACTGGCCAGAGCTGTGCCGATCTGAAGTCAGGAGCCAGGTGCTTCCTCCTGGTCTCCCATGCAGGTGCAGGCGCCCAAGCACTTGGGCCATCCTCCACTGCCTTCCTGGACCACAGCAGAGAGCTGGACTGGAAGAGGAGCAACTGGGACTAGAACTCAGTGCCCATATGGGATGCCAGCGCCGCAGGCAGAGGATTAACAAAGTGAGCCACGGCGCTGGCCCTGGGCCATATTCTACTGCTTTCCCAGGCCATAGCAGGGAGCCAGGACTCGAACCAGTGCCCATATGGGATGCCAGCACTGCAGGTGGCAGCTTTACCCGCTACACCACAAAGCCAGCCCTCTGTGGTCTCATTTTCTAGCAGACTCTTGGTTCATGATGACATCAATACTGAACTCCTTTAGCAAACCCATTGGAAAGTAGAGACTCTGGCTTCTTAATAGTTTCACAAGAGCCCTGGAATTGTGTGTGGCTCTGATTGAGTGCAGTGTGTAATGAATCTGACCAAGAGGATGTGCTGAAGCTCAGTCGGTCATGCCTGGGTCACTTGCTGCTATGGTTTGTTGAATAGCTCTAAAGACCCATTTGTTCAAAGCTTAAATCTCATAGATCAATTGGAATGACGTGTGGAAACTTCAGGAGGTGGATTCTGCTTCTTGGCTTGCCATGTGATCCATTTGTGTTCTACCACTGATATCTTCCACCCTCACAGAAGCCAAACCAATAAGGCTGCTTCATCTTGGACTTGAGCCTCAACTGTGAGCTCAATAAATCTTTTCTCCTTTAAATTTCTTGCCTTAGTATTTAGATATTGTTGATAAAAGGGAAATGTATGTTCATCCCCTGGCAATGCAAGAAGTAAGAAGCTATATACAGGCTTCTTACTGTGCCTACACTAGCTTTTTGTAGTTTTACTTTATATTTTGACTGTTAGATCAACAGAAAATTTTCAAAGATAGCATGGAGAATTTCCATATAGCTTTTCCACAGCTTTCACAAGCATTAGTATCATATATCCATAGTATATTTGTTAAAACTGAATACTAAACATACTAAACTGTAGATTATATTTCATATTTTATAAATTTTTCCAATAATGACTCTTCTGTTCCAGGATCCAATCTAGGATTCTGCATTGCATTTAGTACCCATACACATTTAAAAATAGTCACACCTGATTAAATATAACTAATAGATATGACCAAACATCTTCTTAGGAAGACAACTCAGTCTCATTCTTTCAGAATAAAATTCAAAAGCCTCTGGACGATCAGTATTTTTTTAAGATTATCTTTTTGAAAGGCAAAGTGACAGAAGGAGAGATACAGAGAAAGAGAGATTCTCCGTCCACTGATTCTCCCCGATGGCCACAATGGTGAGGACTGACCAGAGCCAGGAGCCCAGATTTCCATCGTGGTTTTCCACATAGCTGACAGAGCACTTGAGCAGTCTTCCAGAACCTTCATAGGCATGTTAGCAGGAAGCTGAATCAGAAGCAGAGCAGCAGGAACTTGAACTGGCTCTCTGATATTTGATGCCAGCATCACAAGCAGCAACTTAATCTGTTGTGCCACAATGCCAGCCCAGTGTATTTTTCTTTCCACATCTGAATATGATACAGCTCCTCATGCTAAATCACACATTTCACTGATTCCATCATACTCAGTATGCAGTGGTAGAAAGAAAACAGCTAACTATGATTAGAAAAAAAGAGGGAGAGAAATAAAGGGGAAAAAACTTACACTAGGATTGAAGAAAGAGATGAAATGGTGATCATTGTTTGAAATCATATACACATCATGCTCTGCAGTAAACGTTTTCATTAGCGCTTGGTGCTGCTTCTGCTATCTTAAGAATCTCCATTGTTCTATGGCCATGTCTGAGATGGACATGGAAGCAGCTTTTTTCTTCAGACACTTTCCTTACTAACCTACTTGTGAAGTGTTCTGCCTTTCTTGGGCTGATTGACTTAACTTGATTTCATTTTGTTCTCTTACTTTATATTACTGTTATAATGCTATTCCTGGTGACGTTTCCCTTCCAGTGCTTCTCTTTACATCTTTTAAGCTTGCTTGCTTGCTTTATTTATTTATTTATTTAAAAGGCAGAATTACACAGAGGCAGAGAGCAAGAGTGACAGAAAGTCTTCCATCTACTGGTTCACTCCCCAAGTGGCCGCAACAGCTAAAGCTGTGCCGATCTGAAGCCAGAGCCTGGAGTTTCCTCCAAGTCTCTCCACGCAGGTGCAGGGACCTAAGGACTTGGGCCATTTAATTGAGAGACAGAGGGAGAGAGCTCCTATCTGTTGATTCACTCCTGAAATGCCCTCAATGGTTGGGACAGGCTGGAACTGGGAACTGGGAACTCAATCCAGGTCTCCCACATGGATATCAGAAATCCAGTTTACTTGAGCCATCACCACTACCTCCCAAAGTCTGTATTGACAAGAAACAACTCAAGAGTCAGAGCCAGGAATTGAATGAAGGCACTCTAAGGTGAAGCACAGGCATCTTAACCCCTAGGCTAACCACCCACCCCCAACCCTTTACATTTTTAACATATACACATACAGATTTAGTTAGTATGTTTCATTAAGTACCGAGCTTGTATACTGTGCCATGCACAGTTCTGATGATGGAAGTAGAGAAGAATGAAACAAAAAAACCTCTGGCCCTCATGAAGCTAATAAGCCACATATAACATACATCCTCATTTCAGAGATCTTAAATGTGAAAATGTATATGTTTTAGAATTGGTGAAATACTATAGCATTATTGGGCAGAGTTAAGGACCCACATGAGGTTAGTGATGATGAAAAAAGTGAGATGAGTCAGCATCTTTGAATGCTTTTTCCAGCAGTGTTCAGCTGCATGGATGTAGGCATACTAATTTGAACAGTATTTGGGAGGTCTGAGCCCAACCTAGCTTTTATTTTTATCAGATAAATACGGAAAAGCAAGAGGGTGACAAAACAGTTGAAAGTGTATAGGGAGGAGGAAGCCCATATAATAATGGTAGTTGGAGCCAGAGTACTAGAGAGAATACACTGCAAACTTAGGAGGAGGTTTTGAGAATGTGAGTCATATGCTAGAAGTTGCGATTAGTGTTATTAGGGTTGAGGACCAGTGCTGTAGTGCAGCAGGTTAAAGCCCCGGTGTGCAGCACCACTATCCCATATGGGCGCCAGGTTCAAGTCCCAGCTACTCCACTCCCGATCCAGCTCTCCACTATGGCCTGGGAAAGGAGAAGATGGCCCAAGTGCTTGGGCCCCTGCACCCATGTGGGAGACCCAGAAGAAGCTCCTGGCTCCTGGCTTCAGATTGGCCCAGTGCTGGCTGTTGCAGCCATCTGGAGAGTGAACCAGTGGATGGAAGACCTTTCTCCTTCTCTCTGCTTCTGCCTCTCTGTAGCTCTGCCTTTCAAGTAAATAAATCTTAAAAAAAAAAAAAAAAAAAAAAAAAAAGGTTACTAGGGTTGATAAGTTCCAGGGTATGACAAGGGCATGGATAACTAGGATGAAGTAGAGGGATAACATCACTGAACTGGTAAATTAAGATGTGAAGGATCAGCTACATGGTTATTGAACACAAGAAATAGGAGAAAGGAAGGGGCTGGCATTGTGATGTAGCAGGTTAAGCTGCCTGTGATGTTGCCATAGCACACAGTTTAAGTCCTGTGTGATCCACTTCTGATCCAGATCCCTAGTAATGTGCCTGGGAAAGCAGCAGAAGATGGACCAAGTGTTTGGGCCTCTGCACCCACACAGGAGACTCAGATAAAGCTCCTGGCTCCTGGCTTCGGCCTGGCCCAATCCTGGTCATTGCAGCCATTTGGGGAGTGAACCAGTGGATGGAAGATCTGTGTCTCCCCTGTCTCTGTAACTCTGCCTTTCAAATAAGTAAGTCACAAAAAAAAAAAAAAAAAAAAAAAAAAAGAGAGAGAAAGAAAAGAAACAGTGATGTGAGCTAGGAATTAAAATCTTCGAACAATGGGTGGGGAAGAGGAAAAAGGGAAGAAGGACTATGGGAATCAATAAATCACTACAAACAAGGAGAAATCTGATGGCCTGAGAATCAGTTACGTACTTTTAAAGAGGAAACAAGGATGGTCTGAAAATGGAAAATGAGGATTAAGAAATGCCTCTGAGGCCGGCACCACGGCTCACTTGGCTAATCCTCTGCCTGTGGTGCCTGCACCCCAGGTTCTAGTCCCTGTTGGGGTGCCAGATTCTGTCCCAGTTGCTCTTCTTCCAGTCCAGCTCTTTGCTGTGGCCCAGGAAGGCAGTGGAGGATGGTCCAAGTGCTTAGGCCCTGCACCCGCGTGGGAGACCAGGAGGAAGCACCTGGCTCCTGGCTTCGGATCGGCGCAGCGCGCTAGCCGTAGCAGCCATTTGGGGAGTGAACCAACAAAAAAGGAAGACCTTTCTCCTTTCTCTCTCTCTCTAACTCTGCCTGTAAAAAAAAAAAAAAAAAAAAAAAAAAAAAAAAAAAAAAGCCACTGGTTAGACTGCAGGCCCAGTTGTAAAAGGGAAAGAAAACAGTCATCACTTAGAAAGTTGCAGGGCAGTCTATATCTGCAGGGAAGATCCAGGTTTCTGTCAAAGCAGTAAGGCCTAGGGAACACTGAGAGAAGTTTCTATTCAGTTCCTCCAAGAAAACTACCTTAACACATTTACTCTGATATTCTAAGAAACTTTCTTAGCATCCAGTGTTAACTGGTGAAAAGTTAGATCCCGTTTGATTCTTTCTGTATAAAATCTTTTAGAACATATCTCGCTTGGCATCCCATGGACCTCCTAAATTACAGTCTCACATCTCTTAATTCTGGGAGACTGTCTTATATTTCTTTTTTTATTTCTTCTTTCCCATTCTTTGCTTTCACCTTTTTAAACTCATATGGATAGTGGGATAGTTAGAACTTTTCTCCATTTCTCATTTACTTTTATGTCTTTCTTGTTTTTAACTTTTGTGGGAATTTTGAGGATGGTCATCCCCATCATCTCAGATAATTATTCTCATTAATTTGTTCTTCATCTGTGGATATTCTATTTTCCAGTCCATTCACATTTCTGTTTATTTGAAATCATTTTTTTAAAGCTCTTATTCTTTGTCAACTTAAAAAAATAGTGCTAAAATAGTAATAGTGGGTGAGTTTCCAAAATTCTTTCAGCCCAGTGTGCACCTGACATGGTAATTCCATTCCTCTTTTTTTGTGATTGAATGAAGGGTCTCTTACACTATCACACCAATTCATCAGAAAAATTATACAAAAAAAAAAAAACATAAAAGGGTGATTCACTTGTATCCTTTTAACAGCACATAGGGCTGATGTTTAGTTTGGCAGTTAAGTCACTAAACAGCTTGCACAAAGTACCTGAGTTCAAGATCCAACTCCACCCTCCATTTCAGATTCCTGCTAATGTGAACCCTGGGAGGCAGCAGTGATATCTCAGGTAGTTGGTTCCATGACACACTAATGGGAATAGATTGAGTTCCTGGCTCTTGGCTTCAGCCTAACCCAATCTTAACCATTGAAGGCATTTGAGGAGTAAATCAGTAGATGGAAGGTTTTACTGTGTCTGTCTCTCATTGTCTAGGTCACTCTCTTTGCCTCTACAATTAAATAAATTTGAAATTAAAGTTAGCACAGTTATGAGTATAAAACCAGAATTTTAACTATAAATTTATTTTCATGGTTTCATAGTTATTAAAAATTAAGTACCAGCCAAGCTTCTTCCCCCATTATAGAATTCTTCCCCACTACTGATGACCTTTTTTTTTTTTTTTTTTTTTTTTGACAGGCAGAGTGGACAGTGAGAGAGAGAGACAGAGAGAAAGGTCTTCCTTTTGCCGTTGGTTCACCCTCCAATGGCCGCCGCGGCCGGCGCGCTGCGGCCGGCGCACCGCGCTGATCCGATGGCAGGAGCCAGGAGCCAGGTGCTTTTCCTGGTCTCCCATGGGGTGCAGGGCCCAAGCACCTGGGCCATCCTCCACTGCACTCCCTGGCCACAGCAGAGGGCTGGCCTGGAAGAGGGGCAACCGGGACAGAATCCGGCGCCCCGACCGGGACTAGAACCCGGTGTGCCGGCGCCGCTAGGCGGAGGATTAGCCTAGTGAGCCGCGGCGCCGGCCTACTGATGACCATTTTAAGTAGATTCTCTGTAATTAGACCTTTGCTTTATCAATCAAGTATACTGGAATAAAAAGTACCTCCTGTTTTGGCCCTGAACTCAAACTTTCAGTGGAGGTTTTCACTAGGTGCTGGTTTTCTCCTATGTTTTTAGAAAGCTATGTGAGGATTCAATGAGAGAGGCCATCTGCAAGCCAGTAAGAGAGCCTTCACCAGAAACTGTACCCTAGTAGTCCTCGTTTGTGATTTCAAGTTTATAGCATTGTGAGAAATAGAATTTTCTCTTTTTTTAAGGATTTTTTTTAAGGCAGAGTTGCAGAGAGAAAGGGAAAACATAAAGATGCCTTCTGTCCACTGATTCACTCCCCAAATAGCCACAATAAGTGGGTCTGGGCCAGACAGAAGCCAGGAACCAGGCACTCCATCCAGGTCTCCCATGTAGGTGGCATGGACCCAAGTACTTCAGCCAAAATCTTCTGGTGCTTTTGCAGGTGCACTGCAGGGAACTGGTCAGAAATGGGAGCAGCTGGGATTCAAAACAGTGTTCACACGGGATGCTTGTGCACAGGCAGAAGCTTAGCCCACTATGCCACGATGCCAGCTGAGAAATAAATTTTCTTTAGAATCTTATAGGGGATGGGCATTTGGCCTAGGGGTTAACCCACTGGTTGAGATGCCCACATATTATATCACAATGCCTGGGTTCAAGTCCTCCTCTGCTCCTGATTTCAACTTCCTGATAATTTGCACTCTGGAAGGCAACAGGTGTCCCTGCCACCTATGTGTGACAACTGGATTGAGTTCCCAGTTCCTGGATTTCACCTGATGCATTTGAGTACTGGACCAACAGACAGGAGCTCTTTCTCTCTCTCTGCCACACAAATAAAAATGAAAATTTACAAAATCTAGTCTGTGGTATTTTGTTATGGTAGCCCATTTGACCCAGATTTTAATATCAAGGAGGGGATCCTGCTGTGACTCATACCAAAACGTGGAAAAGGCTTTGGAGCTGGGTGATGGGCAAAAACTGGAAGAGTTTTGAGGTACATGCTATAAAAAGTCTTCATTGCCATGAAGGGACTGCTGGAAGCAATATAGATGTTAAAAGGTGATTTTGGTGAGGTCTCAGACAAAAGCCAGGAAGGTGTTATTAGATACTGGAGGAAAAGTGATCCATTTCATAAAAGACCCCTGCCACAAAAGCCTCAATTTCCAGATCCTCACTCATTGTCAAGGTCCCGTTTCATGAGTTCAGAAGGCTGTACCTATGACCCAGTGGATCCAGAAGCAAGATGTCCAACCAAAGAGGATTAATCTTGAGCCTTAATGTAATTTAACTCACTAGGTTTTATTCTTGCTTTCTTCTTTCTGATCACCTTTTTTGTGATATTTTCCTTTTGAAAAAAGAATGTCTGTTTAATGCCTGTCCCCATCATTCCTTTTTGTAAGTGCACAACTTGACTTGTTTCCCAGGTTCACTTTGTAGAGAAGTTTTGTCTCAGAATGAATCATACCTCAGATCTCACCCTTATTTGATTTAGATGACATGAGGAAAAGATTTTGGATGTCAGGTTTAGCATCAATACTAGAATGGGGTAAACTTTAGGCTGAAATTGAATATTTTTGGCATGTGAGAAGGACATGAGTTTGGTGATGGGGGTGAAATGTTATGGACTGTGTCCCTCCCAAATTCATGTTGAAGCCGTAACCCCCAAATTCATGTTGTGACTGTATTTAGAGTAAGGAATTAATTAAGGTTAAATAAAATCATAAGGTCAGGACATGGTCCAATAGGATTAGTGCCCGTATAAGAAGAGACACCAGGTTTGCCCTACAGCTGCCATGAGCAGGTGTCCTGTATGAGGCTGGCTGGGCCAACATTCCTGTCCCTCTTCAAGGAGTGGTCACCTACCAAGAATGGCCTACCATAGAGACCAAGAGAATTCAGCACCAGTTCCCTGATGAAGATGGTGAGAACAGTGACAAAGAAGATGAGCATCCCCAAGTGGTGGTTTTAAAGGGAGATCAACTAGCTGAAGAAATCATGAAAATTAAAGCAGAAATAAAGGCTGCCAAAGCAGATGAAGAACCACCTCCAGCTGATGGGAGAATCATGTATCAAAACCAGTTAAGCATCCCTCAGATGAAAAATATTCAGGTTTAACAGCAAACTCAAAAAAGAAGACAATTGAAGATGAAATGAATAAGCAAGACTCAGAATTCACAAAAGCAAATAAAAAACAATAGCTTCCTTTCTTTTGGCAATAAAATCGAAAATGAGTAAAAATTTTGGGCTCAAACTCCTTTGAAAATATTTGAGGTGCTTTTAAAATAACTTTTTGTCCTTTTACAAAGCACTATACACTCATTCCAGAAAATATAGGAAAAAAATAGTAAAATAAAAACTTTTTCTATCCATTAATACACCTCTGCCTTGAAATGCCAACTCTGTGGAAACTTCTATTAATGTTTTGTTATTCCCCATGTATGGGTGCGTTGATACATAAATGATATTTTAAACAAAATTTGAAGATGTATTATGTGTTCTCTATCATTCTAATTTAATATTACGTTGTGAGCATTTTCAGAATGTGAATTCAAGGAGCTGGCATTGTGATTGTAGCAGGTAAAGCCACCGCCTGCAATACCAGCATCCCATATGGGTTCTGGTTTGTGTCTAGCTGCTCCACTTCTGATCCAGCTCCCTGCTAATGGCCTGGGAAATTCAGCAGAAGATGGTCTGAGTGTTTGGGCCCCTGACACTAGGTGGGAGATCCAGATGAAGCTCCTGGCTCCTAGCTTTGGTCTGGACCAGTCCTGGTCATTGCAGCCTTCTGGAGAGTGAACCAGTGGATGAAGATCTCTGTCTCTCCCTCTCTTTGTAACTTTGACTTTGATAAACACTTTTTTGAAAAAAAGTATATTCAAAAAGAAAAGAAGAAGAGATACCAGAAAACTGACATTTTTGCCCTCCATGTGGATTCAAAGGCTATTTGATGACCTTACATTGGCCTCTTTCACTTTTAAATCTGCACACAGGCCTTAGCACCTTGACAGATCACACTCTGTCTGTCAGCTCCTCACTGTCCTTACTCCTCTCACTTTCAGACTGTTCTCTTTATTGGTCGTATAAAAACTACCTTCTTGAGAGTTGTATGTACAATAATGTTTCTGCATATGGGCAAACTCTTTATCTCAAAGACTCATTTTATTTTGAATAAAGATACAGTTTTACTAAAAAAAAAAAAAAGGCTATTTGAGGTCACTGTAAGAAAATGGCTATCTATTAAGTCCAAAGGAGCTCTCATAAGATACCAAATCCTGACCTTGAAGTTCTAGCTCCATAACTGTGAGAAATAAATTTCTGTGTTTTAATACCCATACTGTGCTAATTTCTAGTATTTTGGGAGCCTAAGCTAATGAACTGTATTTGGTACCCATCCCTGCCACAAACTGGCTGTGTGACCACCAGAAATTTGTTTAATGTCTGTACCAGTATCCTCTTCTGTAAAATGTAGGTAGGAATAGTATATACCTCATAAGAATTAAAGAGATTGAATAACTTAATATTTATAAAGTTCTTAGAATAGTGCTTAGCCCATAATAAACGCTAAATAATAAACAATAAGTAACCAACTATATAGCAATTTAGTAATTACTCTGAGTGTTTTCTATAATGTCCTTTAATAAAAAGCTGAAAACAACAGTAAATTTGGCTGAATAGAAAAAATACGAACTGATATTGACCATGGGAAGATACCAGAAGAACAGGGGAGGAAATGCATTCCCAGGGGACAGTTAGAAGTTTTCAGTGGAAAGTCTACAGAAAGAAGAGCAGTATAGACTGTACAATACTGTCTATACTGTGGAGCAGTATAGGTTGTACAATCAGCAGGACACCAGCAGCAACTACCGTGACCAGCAGAGATGCCATCTTCTCAGATCCAGGTGAGAAGAATGCAGAGGCCTGTGCCACTGGTGATCTTGTCTGAGGGAGAACCTCATATTTCCCATTGGCTTTGAGTCTGGATGAAGAGCTGGCTGAGGGCAGAGTGCCCACCTAACCCCATGAAGGGAGGGCACATTAACTTCCATGCCACCTCCCACCAAGGTGCCCAGAAACCAGCAAAAAGGGAAGTGCCATCTTTCCAGAATAAAGTGACTAAAGGCTGCTGTGGCCTGTGTACCACTTGTAGATTTTTTTCTGAGTGAGAAATCTCTAGTCCCCACTGACTTTGAGCCTGGCCTGAAGAGTTGGCAGAGGGGCAGTGCACCCACTTAATTCTGTGAGGGGAAGAAATGTTGTTCCCATCTCCTCAACCAACCTCCATCAGAACAGGCTGCTGCCTCCAGAAATGGGGCAACGCTTCATATTTTGAGAGGCTCTCAGTGCAAGGAATAAATAACCTATGTCCTTTGACTGTGGGAGCCCTGCACCCTGTGACTATAAAAATCCTGGCATGATAGGCCAGGAAACTGGGAAGGGCATGGGGTGTGGCTGGGTCTTTAAGAAATCAATGGATCCTACTGCAGAAACTCAGAGCTACCTGAGTGGTGGGAAGGATCATTGCACAGGGTTCTAGGCATACACTATAGAATGCACAGATCCTTTGGATTTATGTGACTGAGTGGGTGGGATGCACAGGCACTGTGCGTTCACCCTGGGTAGTTGATTCACCTTGGCAGAGAGAGGTTGGGGTTGTAAACACACCAACCCATGTGATCATACCCTACCCTCTGCTGACAGTAGAGATCTATTTATACCCAACTTGGACATCACTCTGGACTCTTGTCCCACCTATGAACTCTGGCTGGATCTCCCTGGCCCCAGCCAGCACATACCACTGGATATCTGGTAAAGGAGTAGGCATTCTACTAAGCCATAGAGGCACATTTCAAAGAATGAAGACTTCTGAGGAGATACCAAGTGTTTCCCAAGATGTGTGAAAACAAATGTAGAAATATAAGAAAAATGAACAAGGAAGACAGTATGACTTTCCAAAATTAGAATAACAATTCTTCAATATTAGTCTATGAAGAAAAGAGATTGATGAAATGCTTGAAAAGGGGGCCAGCGCCATGGCTCACTTGGCTAATCTGCCTGTGGCACCAGAATCCCATATGGGCACCAGGTTCTAGTCCCGGTTGCTCCTCTTCCACAGCTCTCTGCTGTGGCCTGGGAAGGCAGTGGAGGATTGCCCAAGTGCTTGGGACCCTGCACCCGCGTGGGAGACCAGGAAGAACCACCTGACTCCTGGCTTCAGATCGGCGTAGCTCCGGCCGTGGCAGCCATTTGAGGGGTGAACCAATGGAAGGAGGACCTTTCTCTCTGTCTCTCCCTCTCACTGTCTGCAACTCTACCTCTCAAATTTTAAAAAATGCTTAGAAAGGAATTCAAAAGAATGATCACAGGATTACTCAACAACACAGAGGCAAATACATGAATTTTAAAAAATCCATATGTGACATGGATGAGAAATTCTGCTGGGAGATGATATTAAAAATTAAATGGGCTGGCACTGCAACACAGTGGGTTAAGCATTTGCCTGCCATACCAGCATCCCATATGAGCACTGGTTTGATTCCCAACTGCTGTACTTCTAATACAGCTCCCTGCTAATGCACCTGAGAAAGTAGTGGAATAGGCCCAATTATGAATCCATATGGGAGACCTGGGTAAAGCACCTGGCTCTTGTCTTTGGCCTGGCCCAGCCCTGCCCAATGTGGTCATTAGAAGAATGATCCAGTGGATAGAACTATATATCTCTCTCCCTCTCACTATAGCTCCAACTTTCAATTAAAAACAAAAAGAAATGAAGAACTCAATATGTCAAACAAAAAAACACAGTGGAAAGCGGTAACAGCAGACTCAGTGAGGCAGAAAAAAGAATAACCAAGATAGAAGGCAAATATTTGGAAATACCTGACAAAAAATAATAATAATAAATTGGAAAAACCAAAAATAGTGTTAAAGATCTATGGGATACCATCAAACAACCAATATACATGTCTTAGGAGTTCCTGAAGGTATGAAAAAACAATAATTTAGAAGATTTAGTGAAATAATATCAGAACATTTCCATAATCTGGAGAAAGATACGGGCAACTGAAATAGAAAGTGCACAGAACCCCATGTGCACAGAACATGGTCAGAAGAGATCTTCACCATGACACATTATACTCAGACATTCAAATATAAAGCAGGAATGATCCTAAAATGTAAAGAGAGAAATTCCAGATTACCTTTAAAGGAACTTCAATTAGATTGACAGCAGATTTCTCATCAGAAACCTTACAGATTAGGAGAGAATGGGGAGACATAGTCAAAATCCTGAAAGAAAAAAACCATTAACTTAGAGTACTGTACCCAGCAAAAATCTAATTTATAAATGAAGGTGAAATAAAGACCTTCCAAATTAAACAGAAATTGCAAAAAATGTGTCATTACTCAGCCAGCCTTATAAATGATACTTAAGGATGCTCAACACACAGAAAGAGACTGATAAGCAGCATGATGAAAGAATGTGAAGCCATAAACCCAGTAAAAGTACAAAGGGGAGGCCGGCGCCGCGGCTCACTAGGCTAATCCTCCGCCTAGCGGCGCCGGCACACCGGGTTCTAGTCCCGGTCGGGGCGCCGGATTCTGTCCCGGTTGCCCCTCTTCCAGGCCAGCCCTCTGCTGTGGCCCGGGAGTGCAGTGGAGGATGGCCCAGGTGCTTGGGCCCTGCACCCCATGGGAGACCAGGAAAAGCACCTGGCTCCTGGCTCCTGCCATCGGATCGGTGCGGTGCGCCGGCCGCAGCGCGCCAGCCGCGGCGGCCATTGGAGGGTGAACCAACGGCAAAGGAAGACCTTTCTCTCTGTCTCTCTCTCTCACTGTCCACTCTGCCTGTCAAAAAAAAAAAAAAAAAAAAAAAAAAAAAAGTACAAAGGGGATCCAAAACAAGCAATACCTGTATTTACAGGAAAATGGCAGGACCAAGTCATTACTTATCAGTAATAATCTTGAATTTAAGTGGCCTATATTTTCCAATTAAGATACAGACTGGCTTGAGTGGATTGAAAAAACAAGACCCATCTATATACTGCTTATAAGAAGTGCACCTCACCAACAAAGACACAGACTGAAAGTAAAAGAATGGGAAAAGATATTCCATGCAAATGGAAATCAAAATGAGGAGGAGCCATCCTAATATCAGAAAAAATAGACTTTAATACAAAAACAGTTAAAAGAGACAAGGCAGGGCATTATGTAATGATTAAGGGATACAATAAAGAGGAAACTGTGACTATGATAAATATATATGCATCAGTGCTACAGCACCCAGCTATTTAAAATAAATGTTAATGGATCTGAGACACGTTCCAATACCCCAACTTTCATCAACGGATGGATCAACTGAACAAAAATACCAACAAAGAAACAACAAAGTGAGACCAGTGCTGTAGCTAGCAGTTTAAGCATCTGCCTGTGGCACTGGCATCCTGGCTCCACCGCTTCTGATCCAGCTCCCTGATGACAGCCTGGGAAAGCAGTGGAAGATGGCCCAAGTGCTTGGGCCCCTGCACCTTTGTGGGAGACCCAGAAGATGCTCCTAGCTCCTATCTTTGGATAGGCCCAGCTCCAACAGCTGCAGCCATTTGGGGAGTAAACCAGTGGATGGAAGACTTCTCTGACTCTCCCTCTCTCTGTCTATAACTCTGTCACTCAACTAAATAAATAAATCTTAAACAAAAGAAAACAACAAAGCTAATCTATACGATTGACAAAATGGATGTTCTTGATATCTATGGAACATTTCATTCCACAGCTGCAGAATACATGTTCTTTTTGTCAGCACACAGGATACTCTCTAGTATAAACCATATGTTAAACCATAAAAAAAAAAAAAAAAAAAAAAAAAAAGGAATCTGACCATATGTCTTTTTGGACCACAGTGGAATAAAGCTGTAAATTAAAAAAATAAGAAACTCGAGAAAATAAGAAAACACATGAAGACTGAACAACATGCTCCTTAATGAATGGTAGATCACAGAAGAAATCAAAAAAGAAATTAAATAATTCTTAGAAACAATGAAGATAACAACGTAACATATCAAAGCTTATGGATACAACAAAATCAGTGTTAAGGGGAAAGTTTATAACAACTACTGCCTACAGGAAAAACTTGGAAAGGCATCAAATAAATTATCTAACAATGTAACTTAAGGATGAAGAAAAACAAGAACAAACCAAACACAAAATTAGTAAGAGGAAAGAAATAATAAAAATTAGAGAAGAGATAAAATTGAAAGCAAAAAAGATACAACATCACTGAAATGAAGAGCTTTTTTAAAAAATAAACAATGGGGCTGGCATTGTGATATAGTGGATAAAACTGCTGCTTGCAGTGCTGGCTTCCCATATGGGCACTGGTTCAATTCCCAGCTGCTCCACTTCTGATCCAGCTCTCTGCTATGGCCTGGAAAAGCAGTAGAAGATGGCCCAAGTCCTTGGGAGACCCAGAGGAAGCTCCTGGCTCCTGGCTTCGGAGCAGCGCAATTCCAGCTATTGCAGCCATCTGGGGAGTGAACCATTGGATGGAAGACCTCTCTCTCTCTCTCTTTCTCCCTCTCTCTCTCTCCCTCTCTCCCTCTCTCCCTCTGCCTCTCTGTAACTCTTTCAAATAAATAAATCTCTTTTTTTTAATTTTATTTTATTTACTTGAAAGACAGAGTTACAGTGAGATGTAGAGACAGAGAGAGAGAGGTCTTCTTTCCACTGGTTCACTCCCCAGATGGCTGCAACAGCCAGAGCTGAGCCAATCCGAAGCAAGGAGCCAGGAGCTTCTTCTGGGTCTCCCACGTGGGTGCAGGGGCCCAAGAACCTGGACCATCCTCCACTGCCTTCCCAAGCCATAACAGAGAGCTGTATCAGAAGAGGAACAGCCAGGACTAGAACCGGTGCCCACATGGGATGCCGGCACTTCAGGCCAGGGCTTTAACCCGCTGAGCCATAGTGCCAGCCCCAAATAAAATAAATCTTTAAATAAAGTTGATACATCATTGGCCCAATTAAAACAAAAGGGGGGGGGGAATACCCAAATTAATAAAACCAGAGACAAAAAAGAAAAAAAGGAAATGTTACATTGGATAGCACAGAAATAAAAAAGAATCATTAGGAATTACTACGAACAGCTGTATGCCAACAAATTTGATAATCGTGAAGAAATGGATAGATTTTTGGACACAAAATTTAACAAAATCAAGGCACAAAGAAATAGGAAACCTAAATAGACCAATAACCAAGACAAAGATTGAATCAGTAATAAAGACCCTCCCAACAAAGAAAAGCCCAGAACCAGTGCTTTCACTGCTGAATTCTACCAGATGTTTAAAAAATAACTAATCCCAGGGCCAGCGCTGTAGCACAGCGTGCTAACAGCCTGGCCTGTAGTGCCGGCATCCCATAAGGGCACTGGTTCGAGACCCAGCTGCTCCAATTCTGATCCTGCTCTCTGCTGTGGCCTGGGAAAGCAGCAGAAGATGGCCCAAGTCCTTGGGCCCCTGCACCCACGGGGGAGACCTGGAAGAAGTTTCTGGCTTCTGGCTTCAGACTGGCACAGCTTCAGCCGTTGCAGCCATCTGGGGAATGAACCAGTGGATGGAAGACCTCTCTGTCTCTCTCTGCCTCTTCTCTCTCTGTGTAATTCTGACTTTTGAATAAATAAATAAATCTTATTTAAAAAAACTAATCCCAATTATTCTTAAACTACTGAAAACAATGGAAATGGAGGCCAGCATCACCTTAATTCCAAAACCAGAAAAAGATTCAACAATGAAAGAGAACTAGAGACTAATATCCCTGAAGAACTTACATGCAAAAATCCTCAACAAAATGCTTGCTGATTGAATCCAAGAACACATCAGAAAGATCATTCACTCAGAGCTAGTGGGACTTTTTTTCCTGGGTTGCAAAGGTGGTTCAATATACACAAATCAATAAATGAGATATATCACGTTAGCAAATTGAATAATAAAAACCATATGATTATCTCCATAGATGCAGAGAATGCATATGATAAAATACATCCTTTCAAGATAAAAGCCTTAAGCAAATTGGGTATAGAAAAAATATACCTTGGGGCCGGCGCTGTGGTGCAGTGGGTTAACGCCCTGGCCTGAAGCGCTGGTGTCCAATATGGGCGCCAGCTGCTCCACTTCCTGTCCAGCTCTCTGCTATGGCCCAGGATAGCAGTAGAAGATGGCCCAAGTCCTTGGGCCCCTGCACCCACGTGAGAGACGGGGAAGAAGCTCCTGGCTCCTGGCTCCTGGCTTCAGATCGGCGCAGCTCTGGCCCTTGCAGCCAATCGGGAGTGAGCCATCAGATGGAAGACCTCTCTCTCGCTCTCTCTGCCTCTCCTCTCTCTGTGTAACTCTGACTTTCAAATAAGTAAATAAATCTTAAAAAGAAAAAATATACCTAAACAATCAAGGCAACATATGAAAGACCCACAGCCAACATTATTTTGAATGGGCAAAGCTGGAAGTATTCCCACTAAGATCTGGAACCAGAAAAGGATGTCCACTTTCACCATTACTGTTAAATATAGTTTTAGAATTTTTAACCAGAGCCATTGGACAAGAAAAAGAAATTAAAATGATAACAATGAGAAAGAAGGAACTCAAACTATCCCTGTTTGCAGATGATATGATCGTATGCTTAGGGGAAGCAAAAGACCATACTAAGAGACTTTTGGACCTCATAAAATTTGTCAAATTTCAGGATCTAAAATCAATGCACCAAAATCAGTAGCCTTTATATAAATAATGTCATGGATGTAAAAGAATTTCCAAGATCATTCCTATTCACAATAGCTATATTTAAAACCTTGGAATAAAATTTAACCAAGGTTGCGAAAGATCTCTATGATGAAAATTACAAAACACTAAGGAAAAAAATAGAAGACAGAAAAAATGGAAAAATCTTTCATGTTCATTAGAAGAATATTATCAAAATATCCATGCTATCCAAGGCAATTTACAGGTTCGATGCAATCATAATCAAAATACCAAGACATTCTTCTCAGATCTAGAAAAAAATACCCTAAAATTAATATGAAAACACAAAATACTCTGAATAGCTAAAACAATCTTAAAAGCAAAGCTGTAGTCATCACAATATTAAATTTCAAGGCACATCACTGGGCAGTTATAATTCAAATAGCCTGGTACTGGCACAAAAATAGAAATGTGGACCAGTGGAACAAATTAGGAACCCCAGAAATTAATCTACACATCTAAAACCAATTAGTCTTTGACCAACAAGGTAAAAATCATTACCTAGACAAAAGACAGTCTCTTCAACAAATGGTATTGGGAAAATTGGTTCTCCACATGCAGAAGTACAAAACAAGACCCCTACCTCACACTCTCAACAAAAATCAAGTCACAGTGGATCAAGTATCTAACCTAAGACCTAAAACCATCAGATTACAAGAGAAACCATAGGGGAAACACTGCAAAACATTGGCGTAAGCAAAGATTTCTTAGATCCCGAAACATAGGCAAAAATAGACAAATGGGATTACATCAAGCTAAGAAGCTTCTGGACAGTAAACACCCAACAAAGTGAAGAGACAGCCAACAGTATGGAAGAAAATATTTGCAAACTATACATCTGATAAAGAAACAAATTGAGCATCAATGAACCAAACAACCCAGTTAAGAAATGGGCTAGAAATATGAACATGCACTTTAAAAAAAAAAAAAAAGATTTATTTTATTTAATTGAAAGAGTTACAGAGAGAGGTAAAGCCAGAGAGGGAGTCTTTCATTCCATTGGTTAACTCATCAAATGACTGGAATGGCCAGAGCTGAGCTGATCCGAAGCCAAGAACTTCTTCCAGGTCTCCCACGCTGGTGCAGGGGCCCAAAAACTTGGGCCATCTTTTGCTTTCTCAGGCCATAGCAGATAGCTGGATTAGAAGAGGAATAGCTGAGACTCGAACTGGCACCCATATGGGATATTGGTGCTGCAGGCTGGGGTTTTAACCCACCTCATACAGTGCTGACCCCTGAACATGCATTTTCAAAGGGTGAAATACAAATGGCCAACAGACATATGAAAAGATGCTCGGGATCACTAGCCATCAGGGAAATGCAAACAAAAACCACAGTGATGTTTTTTCTCACCCATTAGAATGGCTATCCAAAAATCAAAAACAACAAATGCTGGTGAGGATGTTGGTGGGAATGTAAACAATACATCCATTATGAAAGACAGTTTGGAGATCCCTCAGAAAGCTGAAAATAGATCTACCATATGACCCAGGAATTGAAATCAGCATATAAGTTATCTGTACCCTCATGTTTGTAGCAACTCAATTCAAAATAGCTAAGATAAGGAGTCAACCCAGATATCCATCAATTGATGACTGGATAAAGACAATGTGATTTATGTACATTACAGAATACTACTCAGTCATAAAAAAAGAATAAATTCCTATGTTTTGCAACAAAATGAATGCAGTTTGAGACCATTATGTTTAGTGAAGTCAGTCGGTGTCAGAAAGACAAATATGATGTTATCTCTGCTGTGTATATATTCCTTAATACATACAGTACACACAAGAAAGTGTACATAGGTGAAATTGACATCTTGAGACTTGAGTGTTTATAGCTCTTGTCTATACTCCTAAGAAACAGTGGTTTTTCTATTACTTGTTGAATTCTTTATTTAATGGAGGAATAAGCTTGTGATTATAAAGTAGACTGATAGTATATTATTGCAGAAATTAAAACAAGGAAGGAAGAAGAGGGAGAAAGGGTGAGATATATTATTGTTCTTAAAACTGTAAATATGAAATACATGAAATATATTCCCTTTATATAAAGTTAAAAAGGCTAAAAACTGTTCTGAAGGTCTAGACTTAGTACTGCAGTTACTGTTTAGACTAATCACAGGAATACATATACTTGTTACTAAATTTAACAATTGTTAGTGCTTTTTGTGTTCAATCATGCAAAATATTTATTCTAAAAGCTCTGATGTTTCACCTTTTGTATTTACATCTATGATCTTTCACAAATCAATGCTTGAATATGATGTAATACAGGGGTCATTCTTGCTTTCTTTCCTCCATGGAAATGAATATCTCCAGCAGCATTTAGTGAAAAGATTATTTCATCAACACTGAGTTGCAAGAAGGTGAAAATTATTTGTGAGGTCTATTTCTGGACTTGTATTTTTGTTCTGTTGGGCAACCTCCTTTTGTGCCAATACCACACTGAATAGCTGTTGCTTTATATTAAGCTAGAAATCAGGTAGAGTAAGTTCAACTATGCTCTTTTTTACTAGTTCTGTATTTTCATAAATTTTAGTATCAACATGTTAATTTACACACACACATCTGTTGAGATTCTGATTAGAACTGCATTTAACCTACAGACCATTTTATGAGTGGAATTGACTTACTACCGAGGCTCCCAATCCATGAACTTAATCCTTCTCTTTATCCCTGGTTTCAGGTCTTCTTTAATTTCTCTCAGCAATGTCTTAACAGGTTTCAGTGCAGAAGTACATCTTTTAGGATTTCTTGCTAAATATTTGATGGCTTTTAATGTCATTCTGTAAATATAGTTGGTCCTCTCTGGATTTTATATGCATGCATTCAAACCACCAAACTAACTGTTCTGAACAATCATTCATTTGTTGTCATTATATCCTCAACAATACACCTTAGCCACTATTCACATAATATTTACAATGCATTAGGCATTTTAAGGAATCTAGAGGTGAATTAAAGTATGTAGGAGGATATGCAAATATGTTATACATAAATATTACACCATTTTATTAAGAATGTAAATAACTTGGGTACGCTTGGATTTGGCATCTGCAGCAGGTCCCAGTCCCAGAACCAATCCCTCACCATACCAAGGAAAGACTATAATAATAATCTTTCTTTTCTTTCTCTTTCTTTCATTTCTGTACTGCTTGTGTTAGTATATATATAGCACAATTTATTTTTTCATTTGTGAAAAAATAACTCAATTTCTTTGCTGAATTAGTTTATATATTCTTTTGGATTTTCCATGTACACAATCATGTCATCTGCAAATAAATACATTTTTCTCTTTAGCCTGTGGTTTTGAACATCCAGTAAATCTAACAAGACATCATAAACTGTAAACACCCTTCCTTGTTCTGGGCCTCAGAGACAATTTTCAGTATTTCCACTAGGTTTGTTTTCTTATGGATGTATTATCAAATTAAGTATGTTCCTGTCTATCTCTAGTGTTCTGAGCATTGTTATAAAAAATGGATGTTCTATACTCGTCATTTATTGAAGATAGTCATTTTTTTTTTTTGCTTACTCTGTGAATGTCGTTAAGATTTCTAATAATTAACATTCCTGGAATAAACAGCAATGGTATTATAATACATTACCTTTTATTTTTTAACCTCCAAATTTTCCATTTTACTTTGGATATTTTTATTCAATTTATTTTATTATGGATGTTCACGGACGTTCATGAGCGATATTGGCTTGTAACATTTTAGTAGAGGACACATCAGGTTCTGGTGTCAGAATTATGCTGAACTCATTAAAAGAAATTGGAACATGTTAAGAATATTTAAAATTATTACTTTCACTTTAAATGTTTGGGAGAATTCTTGAGTAAAGCAGTCTGAGCTGCTAGTTACATTTTTGGTTTTTGTATAAAGATTTTTATTCAAATTCTCTGAAATGACTTTTAAATGTCTTCTGAAATAGTTTTTATGCTGTGTCTACCTCATTTACGAGGCCTTATTGGAACAGAGTTGTTTAGAGTATATTCTGAGTCCATTAGCATGGGGCTTAAGAATAGGCAAAACTCATAGGGCTGCTGGCTGGAAAGAAGGATGACCCTTTGGGAGTGACAGATATCCTTCATCTTGCTACATGGGTGTTTTAAACATAAAAATGCATTAAGTGCACTTAATCAGCTTTAATAAATGTTATATTGAAGTTTCAAAAATTACATTAAATATAAGCTTAACATGTAGTCTTGATGCTCAGCCAAGTCTGAAATTTTGAGTTCAAGTGTGGCTTGAGATTGTCAAATTTGAGCATTTACTGGAGATCTAAACTCTCAAAGCAAAGGATTCCATTGCTAGAAATTTATGCCCTTTCCTTCTAGCAAACATAGAACTCACTGTCCTTACCTCTTTTATTCCTGAAGTTATTCATTCAACAAATAGGCTTCGGGGCAGGCATTGTGTCATAGCAGGTAAAGCCACCACATGCATGCCAGCATCCAAAACTAATGTCCTGGCTGCTCCACTTCCAATCCAGCTTCCTGTCAATGGCCTGGGAAAGCTGCAGTGCTTGATCCTCTGCCACCCACATGGGAGACCTGAAGGAAGCTCTTGCCTCTGCCTTGGCCCAGCCCTGGCCACTGTGGACATCTGGGGAGTGAACAGCAGATGGAAGATCTCTGTCTCCCTATTTATGTAACTGACTTTGAGATAAATCTTTTTAAAAAAATAGGTTTAAATATATCGCTACAATATTTAAAAGTGAACAGGAAATAATATGTATACATTACAAATCAACAGAAGCTCGCTCTCTCACTGTCTCTCTACACACACACACACACACACACACACACACACACACACAGAAAAGATCAGAAACAAAATCAGCAAGGCAGCATTTAAAAACAAAAAGGCAAGCTAAAACAGCAGACCAAGTAACTGGTCATACTAAAATGGGATATAGTACAGCTAAAACTGCTAAAAAAATAAAACAGAACAAAGATTCAGTAGTTATGGACCTTTATATTCTGAATAATATAGTACTGAAAATATAAAGCTAATGGATGAGACACAGAAGAGTAGTTCTGTTAGAAAAATGGAATTAATTTTATTCTGGTGTAAAAATTTTTAAACTTATGCAGTTTTTTCATAACATGCATTTCCATGAACTTTCTGGAGACAATTGTATAAAGTAAAGTATATAATAGCAGTGTAAGACTTGTACATTCCTTACTCGAGAGAGAGAGATATAGGGAATCTTACCACTGTTTAAATAATACTGATTAAACTAGTATATGACAAATTATACTGAAAAACATACCTCTCAGAGCAAGCAAGGAATATTTTAAAAATGTGTATGTTTAGCAAGAATAAAGGAAATTCTTAATAAATTCTGTAAAGCAGATTACATACACTAACTATATGTATTAGAAGGAAGACCGGAGGAAGCTCCTGGCTCCTGACTTTGGAGTGGCTTAGCTCCGGCCATTGTAGCCATTTTGGCAGTGGTCCAGCGGATGGAGGACCTCTCTGTGTCTCTACCTCTCTCTGTAACTCTTTCAAGTCAATAAAAATAAATCTTTTTTAAAAAAAGATAAATTTTACTATACTTTCACTGGAATACTTCTCTAAGTAAACTTAAACATTTAATGTGTTTCCAATTAAAATCCTAACATCATATTTGAGCAATATGATCTGATTCTAAAAATCACATGGAAAACGCAGGAATAAAACTGAAACTGGGATAAATTATTGTTACTTTTAAATTTATATATTTATTAGAAAGTCAGGGTTACAAAGAGAGGCAGAGAGAGACAGAGATAGATTTTCTTCCACTGGTTCACTTCACAGAAGACAGAACAGCCAGGGCTGAGCCAGCCCAAAACCAGGAGCCAGGAGCTTCATCCAGGTCTCTCACATGAGTAAAAGGAGCCTAAATTCTTGGGTAATCTGCTGCTTTTCCCAGGCCATAGCAGAGAGCTGGATTGGAAGCAGAGCAGCTAGGACATAAACCAGTGCTCATAACGGATGCAGGCTTCGAAGGTAGCACCTTTACCCACTACACCACAATGCTGACCCCCACGGGATAAATCAATTTTGAGTTGTATCCTACAGCAAATTACCTGCATATGCTAAACACTGTCCTAGGAACTGAAATACAGTGATTTTAAAAGTATGAAGAGAGGCCGGCGCTGCGGCTCACTAGGCTAATCCTCTGCCTTGCGGCACTGGCACATGGGGTTCTAGTCCCGGTCGGGGCACCGGATTCTGTCCCGGTTGCCCCTCTTCCAGGCCAGCTCTCTGCTGTGGCCCAGGAGTGCAGTGGAGGATGGCCCAAGTGCTTGGGCCCTGCACCCCATGGGAGACCAGGATAAGTACCTGGCTCCTGCCATTGGATCAGCGCTGTGCGCCACGGGCCGGCCGCGGTGGCCATTGGAGGGTGAACCAATGGCAAAGGAAGACCTTTTTCTCTCTCTCTCACTGTCCACTCTGCCTGTCAAAAAAAAAAAAAAAAAGTATGAAGAGAATCCTAAGACAATAACAGAAAAGCATCAAGTTTTATATATAATGGAAAACCAATTAGATTAATATCAGACTTCTCAGTGAAAACCCTACAGGCCAGAAGAGAGTGGAATGATATATTTGATCTTAAAAGAAAAAAACTTCCCACCAAGAATATTATATGCAGCGAAGTATCCTTTAAAAGTGAAGGAAAAATAAATATTTCCAGATAAGTAAAAACAGAGAATTCGCACCATCACCAGATCAGCCTTAAAAAATTCTGAAGGGTGTCCTGCATTAGAAGTAAACATGAAAACACTTGACACTACCAAATTTACTAACAGCAGGTCGAATCATCATCCAATCAACAAAATGACAGGTCTTAGTTCTTATATATCGATACTAAACTTGAATGTAAATGGATTAAATTCACCAATCAAAACACTGAATGGATAAAAAACCACGTCTCCCCCTCCCCCATTACATATGGCCTACAACAAACTCACTTCACGTAAAGATATACGAACTGAAAGTGAAGGGTTAGAAAAAGAATACCAGGTAAATGGAAACCAAAAGTGAGTGGGCACAGCTATTCTGATGTCAAATAATAGACTTTAAATCTAAAACCGTAAAGAGATAAAGGACACTATATTTTGTTAAAAGTTCAATTTAGCAAGACATAACATCATAACATAAATATATAATATACCCAACACAAGACCACCCATATATATACAGAAAATACTACTAGACCTAAAGGAAGAGACAGACTCCAATATAGTAGTGGGTGATTTCAACACCCCACTCTCATCAATGGACAGATCATCTAGACAGAAATTCAATAAAGATACATTGCAATTGAAACATACTATCAAGCAAATGGACCTAACAGACACTTTACCCAACAGCTACAGAATACACCTTGTTCTCATCAACACATGGAAAACATTTTCTAGGACAGACGGCTGCCTATTAGGCCACAAAGCAGGTCTCAACACATTTAAAGGGATTGAAATCTTGGCTGGTGCTGTGATGTAGAAGGCTAACAGCCTCCACCTGTGGCACTGGCATGCCATAAAGGCACCTGTTCACATGCCAGCTGCTCCTCTTCCAATCCAACTCTGCTATGGCCTGGAAAAGCAGTAGAAGATGGCCCAAGTACTTTGGCCCCTTGCTCATGGGTCAGAAGAATACCATTAAAATATCTATATTACCCAAAGCAATCTACAGATTCAATGCAATCCCCTAACAAAATACCAGTGACATTCTTTACAGAATTAGAAAAAGCAATCCTAAATTTCAAATGGAACCACAAAAGACCCAAAATAGCCAAAGTGAACCTGAACAAGGAAAATCAAGCAGGAGGCATCACAATACCTGACTTCAAAGCATACTACAAAGCCACACTAATTAAAACAGCTTTGGTAGTGGCATAAAAATCAACACATAGATCCATGGAACAGAATAAAGAGCACTGAAAGTAATCTACAGGCATACAGCCAACTGATTTGACATAAGTGCTCAGACCATCCAGTGGAGTAAGAATAATGTCTTCAACAAATGGTGCTGGCAAAACTGGATGTATATATGTAGGATAATGAAATTAGATCCATACCTCTCACCATATACAAAAATCAACTGAAGATATCAAAGACCTAAATTTAAGACCTGACATTATGAAGTGACTATGAAGTTGCTGGAAGAAAATAAAGGGGAAACACTCCAAGACATTGGTGTAGGGGACAACTTCTTGGATAAGACCCCCAAAGCACAGGCAACAAAAGCAAAACTAAACAAATACGACTCTATCAAACTCAGAAGCTTTTGCACAGCAAAGGGATCAACAGAGTGAAGAGACATCCAACAGAATGGGAAAAAATTGACAAACCACGTATCTGACAAAGGTTAACATCCTGAATGTATCAGCAACTTAAAAACTCAACAACAATGAAAAATCAACCAATCCAGTTGAGAAATGGGCAAAGGACTTTAAGAGAGTTTTCAAAAGATGAAATACAGGGGCCGATACTGTGGCATAGCAGGTAAAGCTTCTGCCTGCGGTGCCGGCATCCCATATGGGCGCTGGTTCGAGTCCCAGCTGCTCCTCCTCCAATCCAGTTCTCTGCTGTGGCTTTAGAAAGCAGTGAAAGATGGCCAAGTCCTTGGGCCCCTGCACCCACGTGGGAAGACCTGGAGGAAGCTCCTGGCTCCTGGCTTCGGGTCTGCACAGCTCCAGCCATTGTGGCCAATTGGGTAGTGAACCAACAGTTGGAAGACCCCCCCCCCCCATCTGTGTAACTCTTTCAAATAAATAAATAAATCTTTAAAAAAAGATGAAATACAAACGGCCAACAAATATTATGAAAAACGCTCAACATCACTAGCCATCAGGGAAATGCAAATTAAAACCACAATGAAGTATCGCATCACCCCTGTCAGAATGGCTAAAATCCAAAACAGAGAGACTAACAAATGCTGGCAAAGATGTGGACAAAATGGAACACATAAACACCACTGGAGGGAATGTCAATCAGTGCAGCCACTGTGGAAAACAATGTGGCGATTTCCTTAAAAAGTAGAAATAGACTTCCCATATGATCCAGCATTCCCACTACAGGGTACATACCCAAAGGACTTGAACACAATGTATCAATGAGATACCTGCACCACCATGTTTATAGCAGTGCTGTTCACAATAGCCAAAATTTGGAATCAACCAAGGTGTCCAGCCATCACCAGATGAAAAAATAAAGAAAATGTGGTATATATACATACTGGAATATATTCAGCTATAAAAATGAATGAAATTCTACAATTTGTAGCAAATGGACACAGCTGTAGGACATCATGTTGAGTGAAATAAGCCAGACCCAGAGAGACAAACACTGTATTTTCTCCCTTACACGTGGGATAGGAAGGGAGGAAAGGAGGAAGGAAGGAGAAATGACTATGTGTATCAGTGTCCCTGCAAATAGTTTTGTAAAACTTTTATACCTTTGACAAACCAATGGTTAAGAATGTTATATTACTATAGTTCTAATGATCTGTGTTGACTTTAAAATTTACTGTCTATGGGTAAAATGGTCATTTCTCCATTCAATTATTGTTTAGTTACTGTGTATATTCCCACTAATATTGGATATTTTTTCTCTTTACTTGGTAAACTTCTCACTAGGTGAAGTATTAAGCCTTCTTACCACAATGTAAAAAAAAAAAAAAAATTTTTTTTTTTTGACAGGCAGAGTGGACAGTGAGAGAGAGACAGAGAGAAAGCTCTTCCTTTTGCCGTTGGTTCACCCTCCAATGGCCACCGCGGCTGGCGCGCTGCGGCCGGCACACCATGCTGATCCGAAGGCAGGAGCCAGGTGCTTCTCTTGGTCTCCCATGGGGTGCAGGGCCCAAGCACTTGGGCCATCCTCCACTGCACTCCTGGGCCACAGCAGAGAGCTGGACTGGAAGAGGGGTAACCGGGACAGAATCCGGCGCCCCGACCAGGACTAGAATCTAGTGTGCCGACGCCGCAAAGCAGAGGATTAGCCTATTGAGCCACGGTGCCGGCCATCACAGTGTAAATTTAAAATGTTATCTCAAAAGCTTAAAGAAAGGGCGAAGAAAGGAGAGTGAGAGGGAAAGAGGGGGAGAGGAGGGAGACAGGAAATATTATTAGTTTCTTAGAATTTTATCAACAAATCACACTGAATCTTTTAAAAACTAAAAATTAAGGTTAAAAGAGGTACATACTCATGTCATATGCGTAAGGATACAAGTATAGTACTTATAAATGGAAAATAGCAGCATAGAACAAAAATTCAAGAACAAATCCATATAAGATGGTTGCAAAAAAAAAAAAAAAGCAGGATGAAATTTAGCAAATGCTACAGCCATTCAAAAAGGTAAAATTGGATCTTTATGTCACAACATGTAACTAAATAATTTAAAATGTAGTGTAGAAGTAGAAAGCCAGAAAAGAACTTTTGTGTGACTACTCAAATTGCAGTCTTGGGAGTAAAGAAAGCTTTTTAGAGAAATTATAAGGAAAACATTAACTGACTTGACTACATCACACTCTATTAACCTGTATAGGTCACAAAGAGCTTATATAAAGACTCTTCTGAGCAACAGAGATAAAACCTAATAACGAAACATTAAGAATAGTTAATAAACAAACAAAAATGATATGGCTAACAAAGAAACAATGAATATCACTAGTAATAAAAGACATAAATTAAAATAAGATGATATCACAAACAAAATCTAAAAAATTAAAATACTCAATAAACCTAAAAGAAGAGGGAGAGGAATAGAAATATAAATCTGTTAAGTCTTTCCTGGTAACAATTTGGATCTAGCAGACATTTTAAAGTGCACTCTTGATACCAGCAAATCAGAGGAAATACGTGTGGGTATGTATGTATTTATGTGGATGCCTCATTACTTTGCAGTTTGTAACTGAGAAGTTAGAAATCTGGGGTCCATCAATAACAAATTGTTAAATTATAATTCTATAAAGGAATAATTTACAGCCATTAAAACAAGGGTGGAATTTAATTGACTGACAAAGATATTCACGTTAAACAAACTTATGGGCAGTATAATCCGTTTTAAGAAAATTCCCCATACATATGCATTTATATACCTTTATCAAAGTCTAAATACTAGTGGTGGTTATCTCTGGGTGTTCTCTGTGTTCTATTTCCAAATATGTATATATATAAAAAGGAAAAAAAATGTAGGGTTCCGGGTTTTTAACCTTTATCAAAAAAAATAAAATAAAATAAAAAAAGACATGTGGCATAGTGGATTTGATTACAAGTGGTCACTTCTGTTAGGTAAGATTATCTCCAGGAGTCTGTTCTGGATCTAAGCAAAGGAAACAAGGCTGAGATCATGGCCTGGAATTCTTATGGCAGTTTATTTGCAGACTCAAATACAGCCATTTTTTTTTTAAACAAATGGCTTATATTAATGCATTACACCTAACACTTATAAAACTTTACTAAAGTTCTTATAAGAGTATAACACCTTTACAACAAATTGAGGAAAAAATTTAAAGGTGAGTTCTCTATTCCTTATGTGAACATAATTAGGACTGGAAAATCCTTTTTTTAACAGGACACTTGATATGCTGAAGGAAGTTAAGACATAAAATTTGTTAAACTGCATAATTCAAAGGGCAAGTTCTTACCATTATAAGCAAACGTTTCTTTTCCCTATCTCCATATACATCTCATAACTTACTAGTAATAGCTTTTAAGAAAACTAGAAATAATTTACTAAACTATCTGGAGAAGTCTTTGGACAAAAGGCCACTACAGGCTCCAAATTACATGTTTTCTGAAATACTTTTTGAAAATTTTTTCTTAAGTGGATTTTTGTATTGTCCAGTGTTGTAAATTTGATTACTGTTTTACTATTACACTAGTCAAGTTATTAACTGACAATTTTTCTATTACAGAGTTAAGTATTTACTGCAGAAATTTAGAAATGGCTTAAAGGAACAAATGCAGGCAATCCAGTTGCCAGTAAATGGTTATAGCAATCTCTTTCTCTACATGTCATTTTTCTAAGCTGGAGACAGATGATTGATCAGGTAACTTGAGGTTATTGGAACATCCTGTTCAGACTTTAAAATCATCAAAACCAGTAGATCTATATTCAAAACTTGTATTTCAGCTTTATTTATATATTCAAAACTTGTATTTCATCTTTACTTAAGCAAAACAAAAAGCTCTTGGATGAAAAAAATCAACCCAAACTGGATTAAGTTCATAGCAAATACACTAAAACCAGAACACAGAAATACCAGTCAGATTAGTCTAGAAGTATTTAATCCGTTCACTTTCCATTTTTTTCACATCAGCCTATTGCAAATAAGCCAGATTCAACTTAAAATTTGTTTTCATCATTGAAGTTCCAGTTGTATTTCCTTCCACAACTTTCTCTATTCCAATTTCAATTTGAAAGTCTACAAAGAAACTCAAATTTTCATTTCTTATATCTTATATCTTATGTGTAATTTAGATAATTAAGAGCAGCAAATACCTCCAGCTTCTCCACAGTTTTTAAATTTTGCTGCCAGGCCTCCAGAAGTGTGATGTAGTGCCTTTCGTGTTTATTGATTTATTCCAAGCACTAGAGTATTACCTGACACATGGTAGGCACTGAATATATTTGCTGACAAATAAAGCTTTGAATCATAGCTACTAATATTATGTTAATTCACATTCCACAAATTTTAATAAATAAATCTCTTAAAATTAGTATTTTAAAATGTTATAATGACTGCGATTCTTCAAAGACTGGGGGAATATACTGAGCTCTACACAGAAAAACCTGCTGTGTTAAGAAATACAAAAGGAAATTTCACCTTTTTTCTCTTTGGTGGGCTAATCTTTCTCTGTTCATCTTATCTGAAACCTTAGGTTTACTTGCTTCTTGCCAAGAAATTAAAGCAGTATTGTATGTTCCTTAAATCTCACTCAAGAATACTGAATGATCACTATTATTATAATCTACAAAATTACTGACTTCCCAACTCCACTTCTCTTAGTAACCCAAATTCACTGAATCAAAGTATTCAATGTTATGGAGAGATGCATTATAATATTTACTACCATTTTTCCTCAATTACAAGACACATTCTTTCATATAATAATATATCTTAACCTGGGACTTATTTTACATCTACATCTTAGCACTGTGCTGTGGTTCAACTGGCACCAATTTTTCATCTAACTTGCACATAAATATTGGTATGCCTCACAAGCAATGCTGTCTCCAGTTTAATACTAGCAACTATAGATCAAATTTTCAATTTCACAGCAACAGTTTCCCTGTCCTCCCAGCCACACTCCCAACATAAATATGTAACTTAAATGTTCAATTGGAAAAACTATCCAAACACAGTTCAATTTTATATAAAATATTTAATTTTTAAAACACAGGCTATTCATGTCACATAAGTATCTTCAATTTTAGGTTAGCTGCTCTGATCAGCAGAATTATCAAGTGTGACTATTAATAACTTAGATACTGTCCCTTAGAGGAAACTCTAAAGCTCTAAGATTCACCATATTAAAATTTCAGATACTTGAATACTGTAGCTATTTTGCTAAATTTCAAAATAGTTCTTCACTTTCTGCAATGTAGTCTTGTAAGTTGCTACTACTCAAAATTCAAATAAAAGCAAAATAATTTTTTCTTCCATTCGTTTCCTTCTCCCGACAAAAAAAAATCCATCAGAAAATAAAATGGCCAAATGATACCAATTCATTTTTATAGTAACAAAATGGTCAATCATCCTCTTTAAAATATTCTTACTGTTATCAAACTATAATGCTTCCCACACACTGTTTTGTATTGAAGGTTCACAAGTCACATTGTGGGCACAGGGTTAACTTGCTTTAGAACTGGAGCAATTTTCATTCTTTAACAGTTGTTCCGATTTAAAATTCCAACGAAAAAATAATTGGTAAAAACAAAATAGTTAATTGGCATCAACTCTTAATTTCTGGAGCCTGTTTTCCATTTGGTGACAATGGCAACACTGGTTATTTTCCTTTGGTTCTTTTCTAGAATTATTACAATTGCAGGTGTGTGTGTGTGTGTATGCACACAAAATCAGTGAGACTTGACGCCATTACAGTTTAAATAAAGATTACTCCATCATTGTTACTCTTAATAAAAAAAAATGTTAAAATAAGCTACAGTTGCTTTAAGTCCAGCAAAAGTGGTAATAAACTTTAGAGGTGAGAGGAAGGGAGACAAATGGTTTTCACTTACTATTTTTTCTTTTTGCTTCAATAAATTCAAGGTAGACAATGTTTCTGGTTAACAAATACAGTGCGCAGAGTAGACTTTTTCTTAAAATGGCAATTGTATAACTTAAAAAAATAAGGTGTCTGTCACCACCCCCACCATGAACTCAATAGACTTATGTAAATTGTTATTATCTCGTTTCTTAACCCTTGCTCTCCAAATGAAAACAGGGACAATATGGCAACCTGAAAGAAAACAGTACTCTAAAAATCCATTTAGCTATTACTTCCAAGCATTTAAATGACAAAACTTTAAACTTCTCAGAAGTAACAAAAGGTACTAACTGCAGTTCTCCCTTTCTTTGCTTTCCCTCACTCCCCCCATCAAGAGAAGGTGTTAGTGAAAGGTAATACAGCCCGAAGACAGGCAGAAAAGGATAAAGTGTGATAGACAGAGGGAATGATCTAACAGGAACTGAACAGGCAGCCCCTGAGAGTTTAAGGGCTTCCTGACTCTTCCATACAACGCATTGATTCCCTTTAAAAGACAAATGGGTATAAAGATTAACTACTTTTTCAGACCTTAAGCTTACCTGTTAAGGCACTTACTTCCCCTCCCCTTCCCACCCATGTTTTTCATATAAAAACCACTATTTCATTTGAATGTATTTTGCTAGGCTATGATAATCTGCAAAACAAAACAAAAATAACGTTGACCATTTTTTTTATAAAACTGTTGCATCAAGAGAAAGGTTGTGTTTTATTTTCTGAAATGAGCACAAAGTACACCTTTCACAATAACACTGAAAGCAGGTGCAAAGACTGACAGTGACCTTTGACTAAAGGTAGCTTTGTAAAAAGAAAAATACCAAATAAATCAGTGCCCTTTCTGATTGTTGTAAAACTGGAGGGGTGGGGGAGGGGTTGTTTGTTACATAAAAGTTGGTCCAAACTTACAAAAAAAGCACAAATGTGCATAGTTCAGAAGATCTGCAAGAGGGTCATAAAAAGCTTATGTCCCTAAGATTAGCATCCACTTAAAACTGCGAGAATACAAAATAAAATTGTAACTAGAATTTGTGAAGATGTACAATCAATAGATCTAATTTTAAGAACAGCATGAATTTAAGCAAAGGTTTTTTTTGTCTTTTTTTTAAACTATTGTATGCAAGACCCTTTTCCACATAAAAATAAAGCTGTTGTTGAATTAATATTATTCAAGTCTCTTGGACTGCTGCCTTAAATTGCAGCTAGAAAAGTCTTTCCAGATAAAAATGATGTGCCTGAGGAAAAACAGATACTCAGAATGGTAGCCCTCTGCCTCGACCTCTGCCAGTTGATGTGCTAATGTGTCCCCTGTATCCTTGTGAATATCCAGGTCCTTGAGCAGGAGAAGTCCAGGTCTGTCCATGCATGAGGCCAGGGCCACCCGGGTTTTCCTGTAAATTACCACCATAGTTATAGTTGTGCATCTTTGCTGGCAAAGGGTGAGTACTCTCTGGCCCTGTAGAAGGGTCACTGCTATTTGCCAGGACTGCAATAGGACCATGGCTATATTCAAATCTATGGTCCTTGTCTCCACTAAACAACATGGGACCAGCATTGAGGTAAATGTCTCCATATCCAGCTACTGAACTGGGAAATGACTCGGAAAAGGCAGAAGGCTGAGGTGGACCACCAGAATGAGATGAAGCAGTACTGTAATTATCCAAAGACTGAATATCTGAGTTTCCAATGAAGCTACGTTGTTCCAATGGTGGAGCGGAACTACTTCCTAGACCATCACTGCTAACATAAGAAGCAGAAGAGAAAGAAGATGATGCAAAGTTGTCCTTGTATTCTGAAGTGGGCACATAAGTGTCTCCTGCTTGATAATCAATTCCACCTTCTCTTTTAGGGTCATCTTGGGGCTGATGCTGGGCAAGCAGCTGTAACAGGGCTGCTTTCACACCAGCATGAGGGTCAGTTAGTGAAGAACTAGTGGTGGCTACGTGCTGGTTTTCTGTCCGATAATCCAGATCTTCCTCAGTGACTGGTGGTGGTTCAGGAGGCTCAGGAGGCCGTTGATCAGGGGGCAGAATCCGAGGCCGATCTGGTTCTGGTGTTAGCTCCAATATCCTCCTGTCCTGGTGCTGGATGAGGTCATCTTGCCCTAAGTGAAACAAAGCAAAATAAAGTCAAAAGCTAATATGGAAAACTAAATAGCTGATGTGTCCTATGGTGGTCTTAAAGATCATCAGAAGTTCCATTTCTGTCCTAACATTATAAACAGAAAGAAAAAGTTGACAAGTATTAATATTGCCTGCTTCATTTATTCGAAGTAAAGGAAGACTTCTTAACACAGTCTTACCTTAGGAAAATCTATACATTCCTAATGAATAATATTACAGTTGGATACTCTGTTAAAGAATCAATTCCTGGGAGTAAACAGACTAGGAAACCAACTTATAATCAGTGACCTGAGAATTTTCAGGAAATCTGGCAAAGTCACTGAAAAAACTGCATAACAGATAATCAGGTAACAGCAAGAAACAGCGTGAATGCAGCCGAGTTAGCGGTCTGGCATCCACACACTCACCCGATACCGGAGTGCCAGGTTCTGGAGGTGGCCTGAGCTGTAAAGATGCGTCATGTCCCGATCCATTTTCTCTCTCTTCTAGAAGCACATCTTTCTGCTTTGACTGCTGAGCCTTTATTAACTGAGTCAACAGAACTGCAAATGCACTCTGCACAGCCGCCTGGGCAGCATCAGTCTCCACTTTGGGCTGGACAGTCTGAGAAGGCGGCTGAATTCCTCCCAATGGTTTCGAGGACTCCTGCTGTGGTGTTGATGGGTCTGTCTGTTTTTCACCTGTTGCCAAAATTCCAGCAGGAAGGTTTATTTTATTTAGCTGCTGTTGAGTCTCAGAGTTTACCTTAATGTTCAACACTTGGACAAAATCAGCCATATTAACACTTGTTTTAGACTGTAGGAGGTTTAGTAGAATTGCCAATTCACTGTGGTTTAACTGCTGTCCAGGGCCTGTTATTACTAAAGACAAAATTTATATTAATTAGAACTGCCATATTCACAGCTCTTCCCACCTCCTACCCCCAAATGGTTCTGTATTCCATACTAAAATGTACATTTGAAAGGAAATGTTTAAGAAACACTGGGAAAAGAGAACCATTTAAATGTAACTGCACATAAGTCACACAAAAAAAGAAAAAGAACTGTGGTTAATTTTGAGCAAGTTATCATTAAGAAGAAAACTTCAAAATGAAAATCAAGACTATCACAAGGACCCCATGCTACAAATTTTTAAAAGATTTCTTCAGAAATGATTTTAATTGCTTGTTTACTTGTTTTCTGCTACTTGAAAGGCAGACAGAGTGAGAGATTATTCCTCCATCTGCTGGATCACTCCCCAAATGCCTTTAACAGCCAGGGCTGGGCTAGGAGACCAGACCTCCATCCGAGTCTCCCATGGGTGACAGAGATCCAAGCACTTAAGCCATCATCTGCTGCCCCCAAGGATGCATTAGCAGGAAATTGGATCAGAAGCAGAATAGCCAGTACTTGAACAGGCACTCCAAAACAGGATTTAGATTCCCAAGCAGTGGCTCAACCCCATGCAATTTAACTAGAAAATACCACCTTGTAAGTAGGAAATGTACAGTGATGACAATAGCTAACGTAGAGTGCCTGGTACTTTCCAAGTATTTTACGTCCTCTATTCCTCACGACAGTCTTGTAAGATAGGCTCTATTTTACTGAAGAAGAAACTGACGCCAAAGTCACAGCTTCTATAAGTGGCAGGGCTGAAATCACAACTCTGATCCCAGAATCAGAGCTCTTAACTACTACACTGTACTGCTTCTGTAAAGTAGTTTATTACCCAAGAACCCAACCTTATTGTTGTGGTAAACTGAAATAAGATTTTCAGGCTCTGATAAAATACCTGTGTTTTTATTCAAATTCCTTTTTTTTTTTTAAAGTGAGATCACTTTGGGTCAGTTAAGAATGCCTACAGAAGCATTTACTCCATGCATATATGACAGTATTATACTAACTTAGCAGTAAGACAGAATCAGTTATTTTCCAACTTTCAGGTTAGACCTGGGATGGTTTATACAGGTTTTTGTGCAAGCTCATGCAAATCATTATGAGGTTCAAATGCATATACCACTATATGTAGCAAATGATAAGATGATCCTGCAAGTGCCATAACCATAGATGCCAGATTAACAGAAGAGAAATTCAAAGATGAAAACTTTTTAATGCTATTCATATTTTTCTTTTATATTCTCCTTATGCATTTTGGGGTATTTTTAACTTATTATTTTTAGATTATTTTAAAAACCTGGAAGCTACTTTTCTGACTCACAAGCATTAATTAGGAACCCTGCTTGTTTGCTATACCCCAAGAGCCAATTCTTCTTATTTTCCTTTTCATCCGCCTATTGGCAGAGGTGGTCTCCCTGGAGCACAGGGAGACACTGGCTAACTGAAGTCTCTTCTGCAGAAGGACATTTTCTTATTTTCAGACACTTAATGATGATGGAGGGAAAAATGGAACAGAGATTTCCTATTTTTAAAAAAATCCAAATTCCCACTTCTTAATAATGACAATTTTCTTTAAAAAGGAAAAACGAAACACAATAAAATCAACATTAACAGGGTTGTGAAATAAGTTAGAGCTAAAAACATTAACAAAATGATCCAGAAAAGGAATTCATTTTTTACCAGTTAAATTATACTAAAATAACACTATTCTACTGTACTTGCTCTTAGAATTAGGACATCAATTCCATGAAGAGAAGCAGAAATACAGACCTAATGGTCTCATTAAATATGACAACTGTTACCAGGGACAAGTGACTACATCATGCAAACTCTGTTACTACTATCTCAAATCTTTTTTAAGCAGTAGGATGGTAGAAGAATGGAGAGAGAGGCCGGCGCCACAGCTCACTAGGCTAATCCTCCGCCTGCAGTGCCGGCACACCAGGTTCTAGTCCTGGTCGGGGCGCCGGTTCTGTCCCAGTTGCTCCTCTTCCAGTCCAGCTCTCTGCTGTGGACCGGGAAGGCAGTGGAGGATGGCCCAAGTGCTTGGGCCCTGCATCCACATGGGAGACCAGGAGGAAGCACCTGGCTCCTGGCTTTGGGTCGGCGCAGCGCACCGGCGGTAGCAGCCATTTGGGGGATGAATCAACGAAAAAGGAAGACCTTTCTTTCTCTCTCTCTCATTGTCTAACTGCCTGTCCAAAAAAAAAAAAAAAAAAAAAAGAATGAAGACAAAACTTATTGTTGTTTCTCTTTTGCCTTTCTCCAAATTTTATATATTAATATAAGCAGAATGCTGAACTTGACATAGATAGCCTTCACTGTTTAAAAGAGGTATTCTTCAAAACTATATGTGTATCAAATGTTTTAGTGTATAAGGCAAATTCACTATTTCAAAAGTAAATTCTTTTGAACAACAAATAATTGCTTTGGGTTTTTTACATATGAATACTTTAAATATGTAGTCTAACAAAGGTCAAGAATAAACTTTGATTACAAGGGCAAGAATTATGGTAATCTTTCTCAAGCTTACTCTATTCTGAACCATCAAAATTCAAATCTAATCCACAGATGTTTAAACCAGAAAACTTATAAATCAACATTTACTTATCTCCTAATAAGTGCTTCTGTATTTTTTCATTTTAATAAACCACAACCTACTTACATACACACACACAAACACACAGTTTACATTATTCTCTGTCTTCATAATAAAATTAACCCAGAACTGAATGCTTCTGGATTCTTGAGACAAAGTGAGTAAATTTTCTTTCCAAAAAGTTGTTAACTAAGTGCAATCATGACTTTAACACATGATGACAACACTGAAGGGGCTGACTTTTCATGAAAGTGCTTATTCTTACCACACATGGAGTCAGAATAAGAAATTTAAGTTCCCCCCAAATTACAACATATAAAATATTACTCTTTATCATATTTTAAGTTATTTCTGGCAAAATATCAGATTTCAATCCTGGAGATTATAACATATAGGGAAACATTTAACATTAAGAATGACCTGAGGACATTAAAAATGGTATGAAAGAATTTCCATTATGATTTTTAGCTGTCTTTCCTCTGTCTTCCTTCCTATTCCTTAAGCATCCACAGATCCTAAACACTAAGTCCACAGAGGGTATCGTTAGTAAACACTGCCATCCTGGAGGAAAAGGGGAAATAAAAACATCTGACCAATCACCAATCAGAAGTAATTTGATCCTTCTTTAGAAGCTATCTTTCCTTGAGACTGGTTAAAACTGTGATGCCACAGTAATAAAACTTTCACCCTGGCACAAAAAACAAGAAAATGTCAAACTCAGTGAATACACCTTAATTTTCACCATTAAGTCACAAAATGCTTCAACACTAGAGCAATATAATCAACATTAGCCCCAAAATGAGGTGAAGAAAACCAACCCATGGAAGCATTACTGACCAGGTGCTACATTTGAGTTGCCCTGAGATTTCAGTTGTGAAGACGGCAGCACACCTTGGGGTGTGTTGGTTCTGCTGTCATCCAAGCCCAGAGACAAGTCCTTCCTAGGGGCTTTAACTGTGGAAACGTCATCAGTCATGCCCATCTGCTTCTGTCTTCTTCGTTTTTTGCTCCATAACTCATGACAATCTTGCCATAAAGGAAGGCTGAAAAAAATTTTAAGTACTACATTGTGAATGACATTTCTTCACAAAAAAATGTTAGTAATTGTACAGTAAGAAAGTACTTTCCCTTTTACTTCAAACACAGCTAAATAGGTAAAACTCAACTTCATAAGTAGGTAAAACTAATTCATCCTTGATGTTCCGCCTTCTTCAGGGCCTTATCTTTACAGAAGGACTATTTTTGTTTGCTTCAGAATAAACAGTAATCATTTATTAAAATTCTGAATAATGAATATAAATTCAGAAAAGTATGCTACAATTATCCTTGGTGCTATCTTCTAAAGGCAGTTCTTATAGTCAAGCATCTACTGAATAGGATATGAAGAAGAAGGCAGAAAAACACCATTTGCAGAAACCAGATATAGGATAAAAAAAGTACAGAGTAAAACATAACATTTGCAAAAAACTTCCTGGTAAAAGCTTTTTACCTTTGAGAAACCTGTGATTTGCTTCTATAATCCAATGTTCTAGAATTAAACTGCTGCTAAAGAGTTCTGAATAACTGGTAACTATCAAACTTATACATAATTCTGAAACAACCCTACTATAATATAATTTCATAAAACTGACAACACTAGAGAATCACTTTTCCTTAAGAAAGAAAGACATAATTTTTGCTTATAAATGTTTTCTTCTTATCCTAGTAACAAATCCAATGGAAAGTTACTATTACAAATCTGTCTTAGAGATGAGAAAATTGAGGCCTGGAAAGGTTAACAAACTTGCCCGTAGTATCTACAAACTCCTTTATACAATCCCACCTGGCGATATATATACCTTAAGCTCTAAACTGTAATGTGTATTTACCTCTAGGGTACACAAAGACTTTCAGGGGGTAGGGGAGATTTAACACCTGGAAATGTTTCAGTGGAATTCCCATGTCCTTATATCCTCTAAGATTGAGTTTGAGACGAGCCTGCATGTACAAAGCAAGTTCTTTCTTTACACCATCTCTTTCACAAACTTTTATCTCATGTTATGAAATAAAGTTGAATCTTAGTAATATGAAATATTAGTAAAAAAGGTCATTCCCAAAAGATTACAAACAGCATGATATCCTGTTGTAAAATAAGAACTAAATTTGAAAACATAAGTTTTTATGAGAACATATAAATGGCAACAAAAAGTAAAGAAAGAAAGACACATACCAGAGATGATGATTACCTCAGATGGAAGGAGGCAAGAGGATAGATGGGTGGGGGAAGGGGGTCATGATATGATTTTTTTTTTTTTTTTTTGACAGGCAGAGTGGACAGTGAGAGAGAGAGACAGAGAGAAAGGTCTTCCTTTGCCGTTGGTTCACCTTCCAATGGCCGCCGCGGCCGGCGCGTTGCGGCCGGCGCACCGCGCCGATCCGGTGGCAGGAGCCAGGAGCCAGGTGCTTTTCCTGGTCTCCCATGGGGTGCAGGGCCCAAGCACCTGGGCCATCCTCCACTGCACTCCCTGGCCACAGCAGAGGGCTGGCCTGGAAGGGGGGCAACCGGGACAGAATCCGGCGCCCCGACCGGGACTAGAACCCGGTGTGCCGGCGCCGCTAGGCGGAGGATTAGCCTAGTGAGCCGCGGCGCCGGCCTCATGATATGATTAATATAGGTTATTTTCAAGGTTGTAGCTTTTGTCTGGTAGGTTCATGGCTGTTTATTAACATTATTTAAAATAACTAATTAAAGCAAGTGAAATAAATAAAAGAGAGCCATGCATGGACCAATGATGAGTGACATAAGGATTATGATTAAACCAAGTCTATGCACCTGAGGTCCAAAAACAAAACAAAGGCATACCTCTCAGCCATACTATGGTGCATTGCCTCAGCGTGTAAAAACCTCCTGGAGTAACAAACAAAGGGATATTTTAAAATATCGATAATGGGAAGATTTAAGGCATCATCAACCCACCAAAGACTTTCCTTTCTGTGTGGATGTGTGTATTAGATGATGTGGGTCTCAGCCTCTATTGCGATACTTTGAAGTTAGATATATTGTAGTACCGCATAATGGGATAAATGAAATTATTTCATCTTTTCAGTACCGATGGTCAGGGAATGCACTGTATTTATGGGAAAGCCCCATGATAACAAAGCAAAGCCATCTATAGAGAGTGCCTTTTGCTCCCTCCCACAACGGAAAGGCAGGAAATTCTTTAGGGATAACTTCATCATTGATCTCTAGGAAAGATAAACACTATTCTACAAAAAGCTAAGGTAGTAACCGATGCCATTTTTTTAGATGTACCAGGAATGTTTTCCAAATGACTAGACTTTTATGTGCTTTCTTGAAGGATTCAAATGCCAGCTCAGCCACTTACTTGATTTCCTTTAGGTAAGTAACTTGACTTTGCGCCTCAATTTTCTTACCTTTACAAATGAGATGAATACTACTACCTGCCTCACAGAGCAGAGATATTATATGTTAACACACAGAAAAGCTTGGACAGTGTCACACTGTAGACAACACATTCATGATTGACATAGTTGATCATCATTCAATAGGTAGCTTAGAACAGTTTTCATCAAATCATATCATGAAGTATTTATTCCAATGACAGCTATATTTCATATTACAGATTATTTAATCCTCCTTATATGGCTATTGAAAAATAAAATCAGAGGCTACCTGACACTTTTTAGCTTTAAAATTTTTTTTATGCTTTAAAATTTTTTTCATTAAATACATCAGAAATATTTCACAGGACATCTAGTGCAATTAAAGGAGTTATTTGTGACTTATTTAATACTCTACTCTCTTGGTCGCTTCAGCAGCACATTTTTTTTTTTTTTTTTTTTTTTTTTTTTTTTGACAGGCAGAGTGGACAGTGAGAGAGAGAGACAGAGAGAAAGGTCTTCCTTTGCCGTTGGTTCACCCTCCAATGGCTGCCGCGGCCGGCGCACTGCGGCCGGCGCACCGCGCTGATCCGATGGCAGGAGCCAGGAGCCAGGTGCTTTTCCTGGTCTCCCATGGGATGCAGGGCCCAAGCACCTGGGCCATCCTCCACTGCACTCCCTGGCCACAGCAGAGGGCTGGCCTGGAAGAGGGGCAACCGGGACAGAATCCGGCGCCCCGACCGGGACTAGAACCCGGTGTGCTGGCGCCGCTAGGCGGAGGATTAGCCTAGTGAGCCGCGGCGCCGGCAGCAGCACATATTAATACTCTACTCTTATTTGATTATTCCTTAAAAACTGACCAAAAGTTTGATATAGATATCTATTTCCCAAAGGAATATCATAGTCCTTACCTTATAAGCAATTTATCATTTTAATGGCTCTTAATTTTAAAAAATAATGTTGTCATATCATGTTGTTTATATATTTTATTTAAATATTCATTCAATATCACTATAATCTTGACCTTACTGCTTAGTAATATACTTAGTAAGATACTTTCCATAATGTATTATTTGTTTACAAAATGTTTTCCAATTTGTACTAATATGTTTAAAGTGGAAAAATGTAGTCAGGTGTATGCTGATAAAAATAAAGTCTGATTTAATGATTTCTTTGACAACAGGACAGTTTATAATTAGGTTAAATGGCAGATGGCTTCCATAAACTGAACAGGATAAGCTTACAAGATTTTTTTTTTTTTTTTGGCAAGAACAGATTTAAAACTGCAATGAGAAACAATTTTAAAGATAGACTGCAAGGACCGCTAGTTCGAGTCCCAGCTGATCTGCTTTTGATCCAGCTTCCTGCTAATACGACTGAGATGGCCCAAGTACCTGGGTCTCTGCCATCCTAGAGGGAGACCAGGATGGAGTTCCTGGCTCCTGGCTTCCAACTGGCCCAGATCTAGCTTTTGCAGCCATTTGTCACTCTGCCTTTCAAATACTTAATAAGTAACTCTTAGAAAAAAAGAGACTGGCAAAGTAGCACTGAAATTACATGTTGACGCTCTAACCTTTTCTAAATATATTGAATTAAATAGTGTTGTGAAAGAAAAAGTTGTATTAGAAAAATCATTTAGTAAGTACTTGTAAAGCCACTGAAAAAAATAAATGACTAAAGACTAGCTATGAAACCTTTTTGCAGAGCACATGGTTTCTCTTTTTTTTTTTTTTTTTGGCAGGCAGAGTGGACAGTGAGAGAGAGGCTGAGAGAAAGGTCTTCCTTTGCCGTTGGTTCACCCTCCAATGGCCGCCGCGGCCAGCACACCACACTGATCCGATGGCAGGAGCCAGGTACTTATCCTGGTCTCCCATGGGGTGCAGGGCCCAAGTACTTGGGCCATCCTCCACTCTCTCAAGAAAATTAATAAAGAAAAAATCCCAAGTTGATATCTGAAAGGTCATTAAAATAATTTTTGATGAAATATTTGCAGTACATAATGTGGAAGGAACTCAATGATAAATGTTATTTATTCTGATCACAAGAAAGCAATAAAATCCAGACTGTGAAATGTTTTACCAAAAATCTACATTTGAATTCTACTGTAATAAATGCCCTCCCCAAGAGCAACTGAAGACTAAAGAAACACGATATCTAAATAAAATGTATGAAGTGTGAATGAATTCTTTATCAAAAAAAGTAAATAGCCTATAAAGGAAATTATTATGCCACTGGGGAAATCTCAATATTGATGTTAACTTTCTTATGCTTTACAACATTACTGCAGGCATACAGAATAAAGTTTTAGTTCTTATAGTTACAAGATGAAATATTTGCAAGTGAAGTATCACCTCCACAACATAATATTCAACTAATACTATGGGAAAAAAGTTTACATACAGTGTTAAAGTAAATGTTAATACTTGTTGAATCTTAGGGCATAAGAATGCTCACTTTATCATTCATCCTATTCTTCTCAAGAGTTGAACATGAAGGGGTGAAATTTCAAGACTACAGACATATGAGGGAACTCTGAACTTTCTGAAGGTCCCTTGTACAATGACAAGTTATTAAGGAAGGGAAGGAGGAAAGGAAGGAAGGAGAGTACATAGAAGGGATGAATGGATTAATTCAACAGTGAATGATTCAGGTACCCCAGTATGTAAGGTGAGAGATTCTTTCTGCCTTTCAAATCACTTCATAAATGCCAGCCATACACAGTTCAGTAAAAATTTTATGAAGCAAAGTATAACAGCCTCTTAGAAATATGAGCTCAATTTAACTGATAAGTGGAATGATTTTAACTCTAAAGCTCATGCTTGTTCCTTCAAAAATAGTTTTACTCTATTACATGGAAACATTTTAATATCATAGGGACAGGCTTGCTTTGAATGACAGTAACTCTTCATCATGCTAATACCTCTAAGAAAATACCCACAAGATTTCCAGATCCTCAATAAGGAAAAGCAAATGGAGTGTTTTCCCCCTTCCTGTACCAATTCTGGAGAAAGAACACAAGTCATGAAAAACTGAACGTTCAGGAACATAGTTATTCTGACTCCCAAACTCAATGCATTTTTCTTCTATCAGATGATAATTCATTCCACATAGGTTTCTGATACTCATGTTCTTTTATTCAATGATAAGGATTTTCTATTGGACAGCATGCCATGGATTATTCTCAGAACCTCTTTATCTTATTGGACTAGAACTTGAGAGCTGGCTCCAACCTCTACTGGATTTGTATTCTTGGGCAAGTTTCTTAGCCTCTCTGAGCCTGCTTTCTCCCTCTGTAAGTAACAGTAACAATTGTTGTCTAACATACAGGATTTACAAAGAATAATGCAATATATGAGAAACACTTAGCATAACACTCAAAATTTTAGTTTTATAAGTACCAGTAGTAACATAAGTAATGCAGAAGTAGTACTAGAATTCAAAAAGCAGGAATCGTATTTTCCCAGAGTTGAATTTATTAATAAAATATTAAGATCAACTAACCCTAAAACTAGCTAGAGAAAGACTGATTTTGCTAGTCCTAAAACTGGCTCAATATTGAGTAAGCATCTCTATTCTAGATGTGTTTATTATGTGTACTAGTGCTATTTTACCTATTTCCTTTGATTTATTATATTTCTTTTGGCTTAACTAGGTGTGCAATACCTTATGATATTTATATATAGATGTTCTTGAAACTATTCAGATTCTGCATATGTGAAATCTAATATTTAAAAAAGAAACTTACTCTGGTGGAGGCATTTTTGAAGGTTCCACATCTCGCAGGAACTCACACTGAAGCGCCTGCTCAGCAGTGCAGCGCTTACTGGGATCCAAGGCGAGCATGTAATCAAATAAGTCTAGTGCAGCTGCAGGAATACTAGCATGAGAAGATTACCAAAGTCAAATACGTTCTTTAGATACAAATTTAGTGCTTCTTTATGAACTTATTTGTGAATAAGTTATTTTGGATTAAGTATTAATTAAAAACAAAATTATTTTAAATATAACACTTCATAACACTTTATTTCACCAAATCCCAAATTCTTCTTGAAGAAATATTGCATTATTTTTATAAAATTTAGTAATTATTACGAAATAATAGTGCATTTTATTACTCTATGGGTAGCTTGCTCATGAATTTTTTTAAAACTATTATTTAACTCTGCTTCAGTAAGATTTTAAACAGTATGGCTTTGTTTCATTTAAGTATTAAATCAATCACAACCTCAAAAGATCTATTCCATAATGATAGTGAAATGGTATTTCACATATAGCTAAAGGTAATTCAAAATTAAATGACTTAAGAACTATGACAGGTCTACCTCAGCTCAAAAGAGTATAGAGTAACATTCAGAATTCACAAGAAATAACTATTTTTAAAAACATTCAATACAGTATGGATATTTAAGTATCCCCTTCTTACAAAACAAATTCTTCTCTTAACTTTCGACGATACTGCTTCTTTGGTTTCATGGTGTTGAAATACGGTAGTTTGATTACATCAGGCCATACCGCAGGACATGGACTCCCACATATACGGCTAAGCAGCAAACAAAAAGAAGTATATCACTATAAACTATATGGAAATGGATACAACTGTTATACAAAACAGCTACTTATTTTTAAAAATACATTATTACAAGGCTTCAACTTTTCTGTAAGATGTTTCATTAAATATGTTAGTTATCCAAAGGTAATTACTAGTTTTAAGTAATCAACCAAAACATTCTGGTTCTTAGAGAAGACCTTCAGATCTGCAAAATAAAATCTTAAAACAAAAAACAAACGATGTAGCCCATGTCTTAAAATCACTACCCCTTCCTATGAATATAAGGTACTCTAAAACAATAGCAGAAACAGTTTTCCTGGACTACCTTCGGAAGCTAAAACTGTAGTACAAAGACTGCCACTGAATCTGATCAATGGGAGGTCACCAAACAATAACAGTCTTAAAATATTCAAGTTCTTCAATTTAAGAAGGGTCAGTGACCAGCGCCGCGGCTGACTTGGCTAATCCTCCACCTGCGGCGCCAGCACCCCAGGTTCTAGTCCTGGTTGGGGTGCCAGATTCTATCCCGATTGCTCCTCTTCCAGTCCAGCTCTCTGCTGTGGCCCGGGAAGGCAGTGGAGGATGGCCCAAGTGCTTGAGCCCTGCACCCGCATGGGAGACCAGGAGGAAGCTCCTGGCTCCAGGCTTCGGATCGGCGCAGTCTTTATCTTTGCTTAACATATTCAATATCATCATTATTTTAGTATTAATTAGTAAATCCTGTGATGGTAATTTGTAGAACAAATGCTACAAACAGCTAACTCTAGCTGGTAAAGAGTTAAAAACTGATTTAGTAATATGTAGGTGAAAAACTGGTTAAAATATGCTTAAATATACCAAATCTTAAGTATATTGTGTTTAAAATTATTAGCTGGTCTGCACAGATAAAGTAAAACTGGTGATTAGTCACTTACTGAAAGCAAAAATATGATATACATACATACACATAAACAAAGGAACAATGCGTATAAACAAGTGATGACTACACTGCCGGACACTGCATACCTGAGCTGTGACTTCAGAAACACATTTTTATGAGACCACCTTTCAAATTTTCTAAGCCGTATGTCACTGCAATGCACTTTTTGCCTCAAAATGCAGTTCAGAGCATTTCTACATTTAACAATAATTAAGGTGTTATTCTTTGTACACTCTCAGTCTCTTACACCTTTAAAACCCTATTTCCACAACTTCTTCAAACCTCTTAAGAAAGAAGGCCAAACTCAACCAGCAAGACTTCATGATCAGGTCCCACACCGCCTTCCTAGTCTCATCTCTCAATGCACTTCTGCCCATATACTGCTACTTCACATCTTTTTCCCTAGATTCCACCAACTAGAAATGAATCCTCTTCACTTCTCAAGGTTCAGACCCAAAGTAATGTACTCAGCAAGGTCTCCCCTATTTCCAGATGTACTCAAAATGGTCATTCTTTGCATGCTTCTTATTTCTTTTCACACATTTCATCCTGTTTTGTATCTTAGTTCTTACCTGTATGTTTCTCCTACTAAATTATAGTTAAGAAACTATGACTCTTGTTTTTATATGCTTCTCTAAGTTACCACATAAATATAAATCATTAATCCCAGGCAGGGCCGGCGCTGTGGCTCAATAGGCTAATCCTCCGCCTGAGGTGCTGGCACACCGGGTTCTAGTCCCGGTCGGGGCACCGGATTCTGTCCCGGTTGCCCCTCTTCCAGGGCAGCTCTCTGCTGTGGCCCAGGAAGGCCGTGGAGGATGGCCCAAGTGCTTGGGCCCTGCACCTACATGGGAGACCAGGAGAAGCACCTGGCTCCTGCCTTCGGATCAGCACTGGCCCCGGCAACCACTGGAGGGTGAACCAAGGGCAAAAGGAAGACCTTTCTTTCTCTCTCTCTCTCTCTCTCTCACTGTCCACTCTGCATGTCAAAAAAATAAAAAATAAATAAATAAATAAAATCCCAGGCAGATGCTGTACATTCTAATAGAAGAATGAAGTGTATTAAAAAATAGGAAATGGGGGCCGGCTCCATGGTGCAGTAGGTTAATCCTCTGCCCGCAGTGTCAGCATCCCATATGGGCACCGGTTCTGCTCCACTTCTGATTCAGCTCTCTGCTATGGCCTGGGATAGCAGTAGAGGATGGCCCAAGTCCTTGGGCCCCTGCACCCATGTGAGGGACCAGGAAGAAGCTCCTGGCTCCTGGCTCCTGGCTTCGGATCAGCACAGCTCTAGCCGTTGCAGTCATATGGAAAGTGAATCAATGGAAGGAAGACTTTCTCTCTGTCTCTCCCTCTCATTGTCTGTAACTCTATCTCTTAAATAAATAAATAAAATCTTTAAAAAAAATAGGAAATGAAGGACATTTTCAATTACAAAAATACAAGAAAACTTAAGTCTGAGAGCAGGCAAACAATTTTCATTGTAATTCTAAGGAAAAGTAAGCCATTGACAGGTGGGAAAGGGAATGAGAAAAATACATTACTGACAAAGAGAACAGCACAGGCAAAGGCATGTGAATAGCAAAGTATAGACACTTGGGAAGGATAGTAACGAAATCAGTGTAGATGGAATTTAGGGCTCAAAGGCATTATTAGCTGAAAGCATAAACTGGGCCCTCACAGAACAGTTTTAAGAGGCACTTTGCCTAACTATATTATAATGAAGACAAACTTTGGAAACATAAGATTTGAATCCTATCTGTGTGGATATTTGTCCAATCTTACTGCTTCTGAATCTGCTCTTTTGTAAAATAGAGATTAATTTTACTTCAGAGCTACAAAACTGAATGTTAATCTGTTGTACTGAAGTCTTTAGTTTATGACTTTTAAAGAGTTTCAACTATTAAATGTGCTGTGGGAAGATCACAGTACTGAAGTTATCTAACTGGTAACAGCATTCATGATGGAACAGACATGGAGGCAAGAAAACTTACTAGAAACTACAGAAGCAAACATGATAGTAACTGCTAACAACTGCATGTTATCAAAATCTGTTTGGAGACCAGCCAACTAACCTGCTACCAATTACTAAAGCTATCTTGAAATGCATCATATGCTCAAGTGTTTGTTAAATAGAAATAATATAAATACATAAGGTTTATCTTGAGAATTTACTGTGACCTTCTTTAATATCAATACCTCAAGGTGCTCTGAATTTTCTTAAAGGTTAACAGGACAAATTCCTCTTTCTATCCTCCCAATTATTTGTCTTAAAATTTTGTTGCACATGAATTATAATTAGTGTAATCCTACTGGGATTCAATTTCTATTGTAAAGTTATAGCTTAATTTAGAAATGACCGGTATCTTTACAATGCTTGAAGTACATATTTATATCCTAGAAATAATCCACTATTTTCTAAATAACTAATCAGTGAAGATTTGTTATGGGAGGGCCTCTAAGTACATATTTATATCCTAGAAATAATCCACTATTTTCTAAATAACTAATCAGTGAAGATTTGTTATGGGAGGGCCTCTAAATTTGACACACAAAATTTTCAGGTAACCATAGAGATTTCATGGTTCCTAACACTTTTAACCATTGTTTCTTTGAGGTTCTCCAAATTTACAGTCATTTCACCTAAACATAGCATTTGTGTTGTATATTTTTTCAAATGAATATATAACTATTTATCATTTATCACTGCAGTATTTTATATTATGTGGCAGTTCCTAAACAATGGTAAAAATGATGGTGTATCATAGTAGTAACTTTTTGTTTTTGATTATAATGGGAGTACTTTTATTGTTTATCCCTGGAAACACTGAGTTTTGGTTTGAGAAACAAGACAGAATATTCATAGATACAGACATAAATTCACACATATTTTCCTTCAAGAAAGCATTCATTTATTCCTTTCTCTTATGGGCTTCAATTTTTGTGGATTTTAAATGTATTTATTTGATAGGCAGAGTTAGAGAGGGAGAGACATTGAGAGGTTTTCCATCCATTGGTTCACTCCCCAATTGGCTGTAGTGGCTGGGCCTAGGCCAGGCCAGGCCAAAGCCAGCAGTCAGGAGCTTCTTCCACGTTTCCCATGTGGGTGCAGGAGTCCAAGCACTTGAGTCACCTTCTACTGCTTTTCTAGTCTCATTAGCAGGGAACGGGATAGGAAGTGAAGCAGCTAGGACTCAAATTGGTGCCAATATGGGATGTCAGCATTGCAGGTGGTGTCTTTACCCTCTTTGCTACAATGACAGCCTGGCTTTTAAATTTTAATAGAATGCTTAAATTTTGTAAGTTCAACTTTTAGAAATTCTATAGCAATTATCATCTGCACTTTCTCTCTAGATGGCTGATGTCATAAATTACATTAACAAGTTTCATCTTTATATTCAAAGGAAGAATATCACCAAGGCCTAATAAAAGTACTATTTTTGTCAGTGTAATGCTATAGTTTCTACTGTTAGATGTTCTTGATTAGTATTCATACGTGAGACTGGTAATCAGCTGTATTCAAAATTGGGGCCCAAAGACCCATAGATGTCTCATAAGACCCTTCAGGAGGCTGGCAGGTCAAAGTATTACTAAGACATTATTTGCCCTTTTCAATGTGTTGAAATTGAAATGAAACTGAAACTGAAATTGAAATGTACCACCTGCACAGAATCAGTGAGAGAAAAACCTACCAGCATCTTAGCATGATTCAAGTCAATGGTATCAAATTAGCAATAAATTCACTGCCATGCAATCTGGGGGAGAATCAGTATCACTTAAGAATATGTGGGGGGTGAGGTAGGGCCATGCTGTGACACAGCAGGTTAAGCTGTTCCTGCAATGCCAGCATCACACATGGGTTCAAGTCCTGGCTGCTCCATTTCCCATCCAGCTACTTGCTAATGCACCTTGGCAAGCAGTGGAAGATGGCCCAAGTGCTTGGGCCCCTGCCACGCATGTGGGTGACCTAGAAGACACTCCTGGTTCCCGGCTTCAGTCTGGCATGGCCCTGGCCAATGCAGACATTTAGGGAGTGAACCAGTGGATGGAAGATCTCATTCTCCTTGTCTCTGCCTCTCCTCCTATGTAACTCTGCCTTTCAAATAAATAAATAAATCTTCAAAAACAATGAATGTATGCAGAGGCTTCTACATTTCATGGAAAATATGCATTATGAAAGAACTATGCATGGATTTAAAAATTCTCTTGCACCAAAATAATCTTTTATTCCCATTTTCCACGAACTTTTTGAAGTGCCCTTTAATTTGCAAAAACCATAAAGTTATTAAATCCTAAAACTTGAATATATACATATTTGTAATATTCTGTGATAAATGGGAAATACTCATAAAGCACTTCTGCTGCACAAGAAAATATGGTAGTTAAAATCAGGAGAGGGGCCCGCCTGTGGCGCAGTGGGTTAATGCCCTGGCCTGAAGTGCTGGCATCCTATATGGGCGCCGGTTCAAGACCCGGCTGCTCCACTTCTGATCCAGCTCTCTGCTATGGCCTGGGAAAGCAGTGTAATATGGCCCAAGTCCTTCGGCCCCTGCACCCGTGTGGTAGACCCAGAAGAAGCTCCTGGCTCCTGGCTTTGGATCGGCACAGCTCCGGCCATTGCGGCCAATTGAGGAGTGAACAACCGGGTGGAAGTCCTCTCTCTCTCTGTCTCTCCTCTCTCCGTGTAACTCTGACTTTCAAATAAATCTTTTTAAAAAAGAAAATCAGGAGAGAGATTTGTGTAATTACTAGCGGTACAAGCTGAATTTTCGGCTTTTTAAATAATGGATCACTATTTCTACCTACAAGAGCAATTAAAAAACTACGGCCTCAAAGAAGGAGGTACCTTTCTCTGAAGGGAGGAGAGAACTTCCACTTTGCTTATGGCCCTGTCTAAATACTGATGGAGTTTGTGGACTCAAGAGGCTTCCATAGCCTTGGCAGCTCATGACAAGAGTTTTGGATGATCACTGACGTCATAAAGAAGAGTTTCAATTATTAAATCAACAACAGGAGTCACTGTGCACTTACTCCCCATGTAGGACCTCTGTCCTTAATGAGTTGTACTATAAGAATTAACGGTAAAACTTGTCTTCAAACAGTACTTTATACTTTGTGTGTCTGTGTGGGTGCAAATTGTTGAAATCTTTACTTAGTATAGAGTTTGTCTTCTGTATATAAAAATAATTAAAAATGAATCTCAATGAAAAATGGGATGGGAGAGGGAGTAGGAGGTGGGATGGGAGTTGAGGTGGGAGAGTGGGTATGGGAGGAAGAACCACTATATTCCAAAAGTTGTACCTATGACATTAATATTTATTAAATAAAAGCTTTCTAAAAAAAAAATGGCCACTCAGACTTGGGTACCTGCCAAACATTTTCTCAAATGTGAACAAAGCCAGCTTGTCACTTCAAGAAAAGACAACTAGCAGTATTCACTATCAATTATAAAATTAAAACTTTAAGTTAGCATACCAGCAAATTATATACATCATCACAAGCTTCACAACTTCATGACACTTAATAGCTTTTTTTTGGGGGGGGAGGGGTGAGCACCATCATCCCATATGAGCACTGGCTCAAGTCCCAGCTGCTCCACTTCTGATCCAGCTCCCTTCTAATGCACCTGGGAAAGCAGCAGCAGATGGCCCAAGTCCTTGGGCCCCTGCATCCATGGGGGAGAGCCGGATAAAGCTCCTGGTTCTTCAGGGGAGTGACTCAGTGGATGGAAGATCTGTCTCAACAACTCTGCCTTTCAAATAAATAAATAAATCTTAAAAAGAGAAATTAAAAAAAAGGCTTTTCTCATTAGTTTAGTGGTGGTAACAAGTAGTTTTCAATGAAATGGAAAATCTGCTCAATTCAGTGAAACAATATTTTACAAATGAAATAATGGTAAATATCAGTAGAGATAATCAAAAACAAAGCTCTTATAATCTTCAATAATTTTAATGTAAAGAAGTTCTAAAATCAAAAAGACTGAGAAGCACAAGTCTACACAATTTTTATGATACTGGTTTATGAAGGTATACATACTCCAAATTTTTTAGAATGTGTAGTTTCCTTTTTTCTCATATTCTAAATAACTGAAGTCTATTCCTTTAAAGTTTTAAAACTGTCAACTTTGTATTTGTAACCATCTGGAATTAGAGGCTCTGTGTGTGTACCCTGGTTGGGAGTGGAAAGTTCAGAGAGAAGCAGGATTCTTTTGATTCTAATCTACTTTTCATTTCATTAAGTCAGTCCCAAAAATACAAATACCATGTTTCCTCTGATATGTGACCGTTAATACAGAATACCAAAAAAAGTATAAGGATGCAAGCTGACATTTTATGATTCAATTACTGATTTTGGCCCTTGTCTACACTCCTGTAGAACAGTGGTCTTTCTACTTTATACTTGTTGAACATTATGGTTTACTGGTACATTACACCTGTGATTACTAAGTAAATTGAAAATATGTTATTAGAAAAATTAAAGGAAAAAAATGGAAGGAAGGTAGGGGGCTTGAGAGAAGGGGGAGGGAAGTATGGTGATTTTAGAATTACATCTATGACATACATGAAATCTGTATATTATTTTTAATAATCTTTATTTCATAAGCAACATATACTGTGTGTTATAAACGCTTTTTAACTAGTTGCTGGAAGGCTTGGAGTTAAAATGTGAACCTCATGCAATATACATCTGTGGCCACACAGAGCACTTTTTCCTCATTCATCTCATTTTGTCCCTATCTATATTTTCCATTTCTTCTTCTATCACTTTTTAACCTATGTGTACTTCCAGCACAATAGGTTTTTTTTTAATTTTTATTTTTCATTTGACAGAGTTAGACAGTGAGAGAGAGAGAGAGAGACAGAGAGAAAGGTCTTCCTTCCATTGGTTCACCCCCCAAATGGCCACTACGGCCGGAGCTACACCGATCCGAAGCCAGGAGCCAGGTGCTTCCTCCTGGTCTCCCCTGCGGGTGCAGGGCCCAAGCACTTGGGCCATCCTCCACTGCCTTCCCGGGCCACAGCAGAGAGCTGGCCTGGAAGAGGAGCAAAGGACTAGAACCCGGCGCCCTTATGGGATGCCAGCGCCGCAGGCGGAAGATTAACCAAGTGAGCCACGGCGCCGGCCCCAGCACAGAAGTTTTAAAAAACACCGAAAATAATTTCTGGAACAAAGTTATTACCAAAAAATAAAAATAAAAATAAAAAAATCTCAAACCTTGTAGCATAAGTTCTTCAAGAAATTTTCTGATTGGTATTCCTAGTCTTGATCAGTTTTATATGTATTTTTACAATACTGATCCTAGGTCTTATCATTTCTCAATCTTTAGATTGGGCAAGTAACTCAGCAATAACAAAAAAAAAGGTGATAGGGAAAAGTACGTACATCTAGTTATTTAATTCTTTTGGTTTTTTAAAGATTTATTTATTTATTTGAGAGGCAGAATTACAGACAGAGGGAGAGACAGAAAGGTCTTCCATCCACTGGTTCACTCCCACAAATAGCCGCGATGGCGGAGCTGGGCTGATTCGAAGCCAGTAGCCAGGAGCTTCTTCTGGATATCCTGCATGGATACAGGGACCAAAGCACTTGGGCTATCTTCCACTGCTTTCCCAAGCCATTAGCAGAAAGCTGGATCAGAAGTGGAGCAGCTGGGACTGGCGCCATAAGGGCTGCTGGCGCTACAGGTGTAGGCTTTACCTACTTTTACCTACTACGCCACAGTGTCAGCCCCTATTTGTTTAAGTCTTTTTTTTTTTTTTCAAATTTAGATTTCTGAACCATAGATCTTTTTTTTTTTTTTTTTTTTTTTTTTTTTTTTTGGACAGGCAGAGTGGACAGTGAGAGAGAGAGACAGAGAGAAAGGTCTTCCTTTTGCCGTTGGTTCACCCTCCAAAGGCCACCACGGCCAGCACACCGCACTGATCCGATGGCAGGAGCCAGGTGCTTCTCCTGGTCTCCCATGGGGTGCAGGGCCCAAGGACTTGGGCCATCCTCCACTGCACTCCCTGGCCGCAGCAGAGAGCTGGCCTGGAAGAGGGGCAACCGGGATAGAATCCGGCGCTCCGACCGGGACTAGAACCCGGTGTGCCGGCACCGCAAGGCGGAGGATTAGCCTAGTGAGCCGCGGCCCCGGCCCTTGTTTAAGGCTTAAAATATTAAGCATGTTATTAGCCTTGTTTTACTTGTGAAGAAGCAAACTTTAGAGCATTATAGAACTTAATCTAAAGCACAAGAGAAGGAAATAGCTGGGCTGTCATTAGAAATCGAATCTTAAGATTTAAAAACCCATACCCCTTTTAATATACCCTGCCGCCTCATTACATTCAGATGTGTTTATCAAAAAAATTCCTCGATTTTCTTCATGTTAAACAAATTAATGCTACAGAATCAAAATAAAAGCATCTTGGTATAATATAAATATTTGGTATCTCAATAAAATAAAATGAAATCATGCAAAAATATATAAACCAAAAATATAATTTTACTTTCCTAACACTTCTCAAAAGTCCATGTTCAGATTAACAATCCCACTGGGCCTGTGCTGTGGCACAGAAGGTTAAGACTCCACCTGCAGTGCTGGCATCCGGTTTGGGCACTAGTTCAAGTCTGGCTGCTCCATTTCCGATCCATCACCCTGCTAATGTGCCTAGGAAAACAGCAGAGGATGGCCCAACTACTTGGGCCCCTATACCCATGTGGGACACTCAGAAGAAGCTCCTGGCTCCTGGCTTCCACCTGGCCCAGACCCAACCATTGTAGCCACTGGGGGGAGTTAACCAGCGGATGGAAGATCTCTTTTTCTCCTTCTATCTCTGCCTTTCAAATAAATAAACAAATCTTTAAAAAAAAATAACATTCCAGAGTCCTTTGATGTATTTGTTTTATGAAAATGAGATCAACTTAAGCATAGCCTTCTGTAAAACTGCTCTTTCATGTAGCTTTTCCATGTATCTATCAATCTACATTTCCTTTTAGTAACTGTGTAGTAGGCTATTAAGTAGATGGACTGAGCTTACTCATATTTTTCTCATATGGTTCAATAAGTGACTTTCAATGTATTCATAAAATAAACTAAGAATATTCATACCTCAGGTTCTCTATTACTTGCTGTTCCTTCACTTCATACTTCTGCTCATATGTCACATTCTAGGAGACAGCATCCCTGACCCTATATATACACAACTTTCTTTATATTTATTGCCACCTGATATAGTCTATTAATTTGTCTCCCCTAACTAGAGAGAGATAATGGGTTTCCTGCCCTCCCTCCAACCTTCCTTTTGTATCCTCAGTGTTTATTAACTGGTATAGCTGGTAATCATAAATATTTTTCAATTATTCCATCTGATTCCACATATCTTCTGTATTACATCAGTTCACATTAACTTATTTTCTTTCTGAACTTCCCATATAATTTAATCTATGCATTTTATGCCCAAATGTTTTTAATTATGATAATTTGATTTTAACATGATATACCAAATTTCCCTTCTTTTAAGGAACTTTCCTGGCCATTTGCATATTTATCCTCCCAAATAAACATAGCCAACTGTCAAGTTTCAAAACTTGTCTTCTGAAATTCTTATAAAGAATGTACTGATTAACATAGGATGAGTTGCAAACTTAAAAAAAAAAAATTAAGGCTTCCTAGCCCAAAACAAGGTTTGCCTCTCCAAAAGCTTTTCAAATGAACTTAAAATTTTAAGTGGGACATTTTAATTTTCCATATTCCTGGGGTATATACAGTAGTGATTTTATTAAAGGCATTTTCCTCCTCTGCTGCTTTCTAACTCATCATTGGCACCAATTTTCTTTCTTTTTTTTTTTTTTTTTGGACAGGCAGAGTGGACAGTGAGAGAGAGAAAGACAGAGAGAAAGGTCTTCCTTTGCCGTTGGTTCACCCTCCAATGGCCGCCGCGGCCGGCACGCTGCGGCCGGCGCACTGCGCTGATCCGATGGCAGGAGCCAGGAGCCAGGTGCTTTTCCTGGTCTCCCATGGGGTGCAGGGCCCAAGCACCTGGGCCATCCTCCACTGCACTCCCGGGCCACAGCAGAGAGCTGGCCTGGAAGAGGGGCAACCGGGACAGAATCCGGCGCCCCGACCGGGACTAGAACCCGGTGTGCCGGCGCCGCTAGGCGGAGGATTAGCCTAGTGAGCCGCGGCGCCGGCCACCAATTTTCTTTTAAGATTTATTTATTTAAAGTTAGAGTTATAGAAAGAGAGAGAAAGAGACAGAGATCCTCCATCCGCTGTCTCACAGATGGTCGCAATGACCAGGGCTAGGCCAGCGCTGAGCCAGAAACCAGGAGCTTCTTCTAGGTCTCCCATGTAGGTAGCAGGAGCCCAAGCATCTTCCGCTGCATTTCCTAGCCAATTGGCAGAGAACTGGATCCAAAGTGGAACAGCCAGGACATAAACCAGCATTCATACGGGATGCCAGCATCATGCAGTGGCTTTACCCACTATGCCACAATGCTGGCCCCTGGTACCAGTTTTTTAAAAGCTGTATGTATATAGTGTATATGTATAGTGAATTTGACATTTTTTTTCTCATTTTTACAAACTTTTCATTTTGAAGTATTTCCAGTGATTCTCTTGTATGTTCCATATATACATATATGCAGTGCTATTATATGTAAATTCTGATAATGCTGCTCTCATCTTTCCATTATGTATCTCTTACCGGTTCGTTTTCCTGACACCACCAGTTGTTAACAGGTTAATACCTCTAAAACACTCCTAAACAACGTACTAGAAAAAAGTTTTCTCATTTTTATCTTTACTTATTCTAGTGTTTCCACACTAAATACAATGGTTCTTAGTTTGGGATACATTATTGCTATCATGTTAAAGAAATAGCTATCTACATTTACACACAAATTTATAGTTGTAGTAAATGCCTATTTAACATCTATCAAGATGAAAATATTATTTTACTTCTGTTAAAATGATGCATTATAACAGAGTTCCTAAAACCAAAACATCCTTATATTACTGGAATGAACTCTTTTAATCTGCAAATCATTTTGTTAATGAAAAACTGGATATCATTTGTAATGTGGCATATTGTTCTACAGCAAATTCTTACTAAGTAGGAGTATACTCATAACAATAAATAGTAAACACATATACCAGAAACATTATCAAGTATTATGTACTTCACATAATTGGCTGCACATAATTTCTATGACCGGCAGGCAGCACAGGTTTTATACTAGCATTAACACAAATACATGAGTACTGACTGTCTTGCATCATGAATTTACTAAAGCTACCAAAACCTACTTCTTCATTAGGAAACAGGATTTTCCAGCTCCATTATAATCTTATGAGACCACCACTACACAAAGAGACTTCAAAAAAAATCACAGAAAAATGGAATTAAAAGATGTTTATTTTGGTGCAAAAGGTTTTTGAAATCCATTCGTAATTTTTTCATAATATACATTTTTCATAAGCATTCTGAACACCCTTAATATCTAAAATTTTTAGGTGCCTATAATTTCCATTTTATGTTAATTCATAATTTTATTCTATTTTTATTTACAGAGTAAAGTACAAACAATTTCAATGCTTTGGAACTTAACTCTCATTTTCTTTTTCTACTAATACATAACTTTTGTAAATGCCCACTTAGCACTGAAAGGCATTATTTCTTATTTTCATGAGTATTTCCCCCCAATTCTCTATTTGTCTGTCATATAATAAAAAAGATCAGGTGAAAAATTCTCTGTTTCTGGTGAACTGCTTCCATCTCCACAAGGGTATGAATGAGTTCCCCAAATTTCATCTGTTGAAAACTTAACCCTATGTTAATGGTACTTGCAATATGGGACCTGTGGAAAGTATCAGGACATGAGGATCCTGCCTTCAAGAATGGATGAATGGGCTGTTAAGGTCAAGGCTTTGTTTTCATAAAAGCAAGCTCATTCTGGCTAGCTTAGTCATGCCCTGCACTATCTTGGGACTCTTGAAGAGAGTCCCCAAGCAGCAGAGTACACTAGATACAGCGGGGTAATCTTGAACTTCCCAACCTTCAGAACTGTGAGCAAATAAACTTTTATTCTTTATAAATTAACCCAGTCTGCGACATTAGTTATAGCAACAGAAACAAACTAAGACATTTCCTTTACCTTTCCTTTCTCTTTGCAGTTTCATCAAAACTTTTCCTTCTGTGCCTCCTCTCCCTCCTCCTCCCCACCACCATCCAAGTCTGGGATAAACTGTTTCCATTAGAAGGTGAGGCTGCTTTGAAGTTGAGGCAGTGCTAGTTTCTGGGGTTGGGTATTTCTGATTATAGCTAACTTGTCCCCAGAGAAGTAGTTATTCTTCTGCTGCACCTTATAGAAAACCCTTACCCAGCAACCAAGGTCAATAACAAAATCTTGGCAATGAGCAGGGGGGATACATTTTTGAGAATTTTGGCCCCACTCTAATTATCTCCCTTAAAAGAAAAATACTTGCCAATTCTAGTGATTTCTTTTTCTTGATGATACTTTTCAAATTTTTGAAATAATGCTAGGATCCTTCTCTGGTTACTATTTGTTGCTTTTATATTCATTTTATTCAGCTGAGAAAGTAGAATAGGATTCTGTGAATCCTATGCCTCCTACCAAGATCCTTCCTAAAAGACTCATCCATATTCTGAAACTACCATGGAAATCTTTGAAGTTGCAAATTTATATTATTATATATGAAAGTCAAGCCTTTTTTGTTAAAATAAAAAAAATCTAAAAATAATTAAGACAAAATGAAGTAAGATGAAGAAAAAGATGATAAACATAGCATGTACGAGTTTCTGGCGATTGCAGACCTATGCTCGCAGCATAGGCATATATTTGGTGTGCATATATTACATATATGTATATACTGTAATTATACAAAGAGTATTTCTTTACAATATCCCAAAATATTAATTCTTCATTTATGTACATTTTAGAAGAATATCTACTTTTCTTTCCTTCCTAGTATTCTCTTCTGAGCCACAAAACCCTTGATTTAATCTCACTCTCTCATACACACACACACACACACACACACACACACACATCTATGAGTTTTAAGATCCTTCATTTACTGAAACTAGTATAAACTGCCTGCATCCTCAAAGTCATTAGCTTTCAAGAGAACTATGCTATCCTCCTTCTGAAAAGCCTGAACAATTTTAAATTTACCTATGGAGTAGGATACCCTCCTATCCCCACAAATATTGTAATCAACCACTTACCTTATTAATTCTAATTGTGCAAGTTCTTGATTTGCTTGGAATATAGGTTTTTTAGTGAAGAGTTCACCAAGGATACATCTAATGGAAAAAATACCCATCATTACTAAATAATCAGATTTTAATTCACCACAAACAGTTTCAAGTAATCTAGACTAGTTAATAAGCCTATCTTACCCACAGCTCCATACATCAATAGCTGGCGTATATCGTTCTTCTCCCAATAGCAATTCAGGTGGACGGTACCATAAAGTGATGACCTTGTTAGTATATGGCCGACTAAAAAACACAGAAAGCACTCTTTTAGAGTTAATATTTTTGGAATAAGAGAGATTTTCCTAGAAAATAGTTTTTTGGCTTATCAAATCAATTCTACAAACCTAAATAAAACAACTTTCACTTGCCTATTAAAGGCATCTATTTGATCATAAAATGAATCTAAGAGCAAGTGATTAACTGCAAAACTCCTTTAGTATACGAAAATAAAAATAAACAGCTGGGCTGCTATTAACTAATTTGATGAAAGGTCACTATATTAATAAGTATTAAGTAATATTTATCCTTCCCATAAAAACTTTAAAAAGGATTTAACTGATTTAAAAGCGGTTGACTTTATTGACCAAAGATGGCAAATTACTAAAAAGTGGTAAGATAAAGCTCAAAGAGAGATCACCTAACAAAACATCTAAAGTGGGCATTTCTTTGGCAGTAATTGATTCTGACCCAGTCTGGTGTGTGAATAGAAACTACAGAAATGCAGACTAAGCAGTTGAGGTTTATTCTGCAAAGAACAACTCACAATGGGTGTCGTACTTTATGATTCCTTTATCACTTTCTAAAAAGAGGATACATATGCCTTCTGCTACCTCTTTATTTACCATAGTAGAGATTATCTACTCAAATTATATTGAGTCACACTTGACTGTCATAGTGCAAATACTCCAGCAAAGTATTTTACAATCACATTCTTGACTTATCTGTGGTTAGAGTACTACCTTCTGATACTCACACATTTCTTTAGATCACTTTTAAACCTCTCTTTCTTTGATGTCTTCTAAATCAGAAGAACTCAAGGGACATATAGGAAATTCCCCAGCAAGGTTGTATTCTAACCTTATTAACCTGAGGTTGGTTTGGATTTGGACTAGTTTTGGGAAGAAGGAAAAGGAATATATAACTTACAAGGCAGTTCCCTCTAGTCAATTATAGTTCTTAAGTTCAGACAACAGATCTGTCTGACCTGCTCTGCCCCGACTCAGCCAAATTTCTCCATATAGTTTAAGCACTATGACTAAAAGTCATCAATTTGGGCACCACAGCATTACTATAGATAGGGCTGTGCTTTATCCAAACTCAGAAAAAAGTTCAAGGGATTTTGGCAGAAATTGTGAAAATAAAAAGGACAGTCTAAGATACACATTTTAATTACAAATCAGGAGGCCAGCGCTGTGACGTAGTGGGTAAAGCTGCTGCCTGCAGGGCCATCATCCCACAGGGGTGCCGGTTCAAGTTCGGGCTGCTCCACTTTCAATCCAGCTCCCTGCTAATATGCCTAGGAAAGCACCACAGGATGGCCCAAGTACCTGGGCCCATGCACCCACATGGGAGACCTGGAAGAAGCTCGTGGTTCCTGGATTCAGATGGAAAATCTGTCTCTGCCTACCCACCCACCCCCCAGCTCTGCACTTCAAAAAAATTAATTTGTTAAAAAAACAGTAGATTGTGGCTGGCGCTGTGGCTCAGTGGGTTAACACCCTGGCCTGAATTGCCAGCATCCCATATGGGCACCAGTTCAAGTCCCTGCTGCTCCACTTTTGATCCAGCTCTCTGCTATGGCCTGGGAAAGCAGTGTAGTACGGCCCTAGTCCTTGGGCCCCTACATCCATGTGGGAGACCTGGAAGAAGCTCCTGGCTCCTGGCTTCAGATTGGTGCAGCTCCGGCCGTTGCGGCCAATTGGGGAGTGAACCATCGGATGGAAGACCTCTCTCTCTCTCTCTGCCTCTCCTCTGTGTAACTCTTTCAAATAAATAAATAAATCTTTAAAGAAATAGTGTATCAGGATTCGATTTGTCTAATGTAATTTTCTCAGTGATTTGTTGTTGCTGTTCATTGGCATCACACATCTTCACATAACAGGGAAGCATCTTTAAACCCTAGCTACTACTCTAAGTCAGCTAGACTTAATCATTCTGTAAAAATATCTACTTCTTTGTACTTTAACTCCTTTGAATTTTTATTTATTTATTTATTTATTTTTGGACAGGCAGAATTGCAGAATTAGACTGTGAGAGAGAGAGAGAGACAGAGAGAAAGGTCTTCCTTTTCCATTGGTTCACCCCCCAAGTAGCCGCTACAGCTGGCGCGCTGTGCCGATCCAAAGCCAGGAGCCAGGTGCTTCCTCCTGATCTCCCATGCGGGTGCAGGGCCCTAGGACCTGGGCCATCCTCCACTGCCTTCCCGGGCCACAGCAGAGAGCTGGACTGGAAGAGGAGCAACCGGGACAGAATCTGGCGCCCCAACCGGGACTAGAACCCGGGGTGCCAGCGCCATAGGCGGAGGATTAGCCTAGTGAGCTGTGGCACCGGCCTGAAATTCCTTCTTGATTTTCCATTCAAATCCTACACTTACTTCATAACCTCATAAGATATACCTCCATATATTCTAATCTCTACTAACAATAATTTATCTTCCCATTTGTAAATTTTTATCATACTTACCACTGTCTTGAATCATATATTTTTTATCTTTCCAGAAAATCAAAATATACCACACCATATTTTAATATGAACCTTTCACACAAAGCCCAGGAATACACTGGACACAGGAAAGGTACCTTACTCTATGTAGCCCTGTAACTTTAGGTAATTTACATAAATTATCTTGATAGAACAAAGTTGATGAAAATTATGACAAGTGGTTGCTAAAACATTTCAAGAGTCTATATCACATGAAAATTCTGGTTATGTTATGAAAGTAAAATTAGATAACTAAACTCAAGGAACTGTTTAAACATAAATCTACAGAGACAATATTTTTATCTATTAAAATATTTTGTAAAAAATAAAAGTATGCTTAATTATGGATAAACACAAATTCAGGTGACTAAATTTTATTGAAGAAGGAATACATAAAATATTTTGACTTTATGTACAATATATCAAGTTCTAGGTAATATTTAGAACATGGCCATTTTTAGCAGTTAAAATTATAATTTTTTATTAACTGCCTTATCAAATTCAGAAATTAAAAGTTTATTTTCAAATACGAGTAAACAGATAAACTATAAATGTACAGCAAAAATACTCAACATATACCAAATTAGTGATTTTAAATACTCATATTTTCAAATGCTTCATTTCCGTCGGAAGAGAAAAAAATGAGAACTGAGAAAAAATATTCAACTGTAAAATCTGGCCCAGAAAATTCAACTTTAAAATAGTAATATAATCTCAAAACTAGGAAAATTATTTCATTTATAAAATGAATATTCAGATTGAGAAATACTTTTTATAAAACAAAGCATGATCCCAACATTTTTTTCTTTATAGTTAATGAAATATCAACATAGTAGAGATCATCAAGACTTTGTGAGAGATTCTAAACCTAACTAATCCTAGGAATTATGGAGATTGGGTGGGGCTAATAATTTTAAGAAATGAAAAAGAACCATATAAAAAGAAATGCCTAAAGTAGTTAAGAAATCATCGAATAAACTCTGCACTGACTACATTGTTTGGTGGTTTTGAGACAATTAAGGAGAGCCTTCCATTAACTACTTATAAAACAAATCCAGGACCTATTTTTTTAACACTCACACAGATTCTGAGGTCAAAAGCCCAGGAGTCATTCTTAATTTTTCTTTCCCTCAAAACTTGTATCAATAAGATTTTGTCAATCCTACATTCCAAATGGATCCTAAATCATTTTTTATGATTCCAACAATTACAATGTTAATCCAAGCAATTACTACCCCTTAGCCAATACTTCCATAACACCTTCACTATTTCCCTTATCACCATCCTATCCACCTTCCCTCACTTCTTTTTTAAGCTTTATATATATATTATATATATATACATATAAAACTGAATCATATCACTTACTTGCTTAAAAGTTATCCCACCGCAACTAAGTAAAATTTATACTTTACCCCAGCTGATAATACTCTACACTGAGATACGATCTCAATTCATATCATCATACCAGATAACTTTTTAGTCTGTAAGCCTTCCGGAGGTATGCACTAGCTGAGTTCCTTCTCCTTCCTACTTCGAATGTCCTTTGCCCAGGTCTTCTACAGTATTCCCATTCTTGACACTCAGGGCTTAGCGCCAGTTACTTCCTCAAAGAGGAAATTACCCCAGGAGACACCACCCACCCCATCTAGATCCCTATAATCACTATTTTATATGAGTTGAAGTACTTTGTTTTTTATTGACTGACATGTACCATAACTACAATACCATCTTTTTTTTTATGCCTTTTTATTCTCCCATCCATTCCACTTTCACTTATGCTCTCTTCTTTTGGTGTTCTCCAAGAAATAGAACTTTTAAATTCCTCTATCACATTTCTTTAGGGAAATGAAATTAATTTTTTTCCTAATTGATGCTGTCATCCTACAAAGATCAACTATCTTACTTGTCCAGTTTTATTATACATGCAAATTTAGAAATCCTGTAAGTACCTACATCATACACATCCAAAAGTAAATTTATTACCTTTCGCTGCAAATTTCTTCTCTCTTCCTGCTTCATGTCTCAGCAAACAGCATCACCATTTCAATAGCTGTTCTCTAAAATCTGTTCTTCCTTTCTTCTATGGCAGCTAACCAGCTATACTACATTTCCCATCCTCACTCCAGTTAAGTGTGGAACAGGAATAAATGTGATAAGGGCCATTTCTAGGCCTGGCTCCTAACACTCTTCCCTCCTCTTTTCTGACTTCAGGCAACAGCCTTGGAAGGCATATGTTGAAGATGGCAGATCTTCCAACCTGGTTTCCTGGATGACTATGTGAAAGTCACCACTTGACCTGCTGATATGGTTAAATATTCTTAATTGTGCACTGAAGTAAGCAACAACCATTCAAGACTATTAAGTGAAAAATATACATAAAGTTCTTATTCTTTAAGGCACTATCAAATTTTGAGGTTCTCTTTGTTACAGGAGTTTAGCCTATCCTAATTTACAAACCATTTATCTAAAGCTGCTTAAGCAGAAATCTTTAAACAGGGGGACAGGCAAGGATATATTTCACAAAACATATTCAACCATCAAGTTCTAGCAATTCTCCAATACTGTCTTATAGTTCATCTGTTTTTACAACACCTAGTTGCCCACTGCCTAATTCTAGCCGTAATCATTCTATTTCAATTTATTTCAACAGCTTTCTAACTGCTTGCCCTTACATTTAGGCTTACAAAGCCAATTCACTTTCCACAGTGCAAAGTATAGATAAAATAAAATGTGAATGTTCTAACTTCAAAACACACTGCTTCCTTCTATAAAATATCCACACAAGGCTTATAAAGTTCTTTATTATTTAGTTCTTGCTCCAACCACATTGAAATTTCAGTTCCCTAAGATGGCTGAGAAAATGCTCATTTTCCAGAGCAAGAAGCTAAAAATCAGGGAGAAAACAGACCTGGCAAGAAAACTGTCAAGAAGTAAGTAGTGCTTTGCTTATGTTTTAAATGGTTTTCATAAACTGCTTTTCTAAAACTCATGATAATTTATTCAGAATTTTTGCAAAATAATTACACGTCTGATTTTCGGTTAATGAGAGAGAAGCCAATATGGTGACATGGAGACAGACTTGAACATAACAGCAAATTCCAAGACAGGCAGAGTTAGAAAAGAGTAAGGCCAATTTCATGCATCACCCAACTCAATATTAGTTTATAGTGTTATCAAGGGGCTAGCATTTGTGACCTAGGCAACCCATATCACAGTGCTGGTTCAGGTCCTGGCTGCTCCATTTCTGATCAGCTTCCTGCTAATGCACCTGGGAAGCTGGAAGACGATGGCTCAAGCACTTGGAACCCTGCCACTCATGTGGGAGATCTGGATGAAGTTCCTCGCTCCTGGTTTCAGCCTGGGCCAGACCTGGCTGTTGAGGCCACTTGGGGAGTGAATCAGCAAATGGAGGATTCCCATTCTCTCCCCTCTATCATGGCTTTCTGTTTTTCAAATAAATACATCTTCAAAAAAACTCCATGATATAATTAGGATGCAGTATTTACAAAATTAAAGACAAAAGTAGTAAGAAACTGAAACTGTTGCAAAACAAGAAAATTTAAAATCCTAGGAAAATGAAAGCACTGCTGTATATGAAAAGAGATCATATAAAGGTAGACAAATAAATCAAAATCCAAAATGCTCAAAAATGGACACTTCAAATTTTGGTCTCCTAGGTTTGATAACCTACTGCCAATAGCCTAAACACGACTGTGTTTAGATTAGAGGAGAAGCAAACTGATGTGACAAAAAGCACAACATTTTTTTTTCATGATTTACAAAAATGTATGTTCTTTTAAAAAATTAATTTATTTGAAAGAGACAGAGCTCCCATCTGCTGTTTCACTCCCCTAAGTGCCCCAAATGGCTGGAATTTGTGCCACACTGAAACCAGGAGTGAGAAACTCAATTCATGTCTTCCACATGTATAGCAGGGACACAACTACTTGAGCTATCACATGCTATCTCCCAGTGTCTGCATTAATAGGAAGCTGGAATCAGGAGCCAGAGCCGGGTATCAAACTCAGGTATCCCAACATGGAACATGCTTTCTTAACTGTAAGGCCAAAAGCCTGCTGCAAAAATTACATTCTTGAGGTATGTCCACTCAGTCTTTGCACAAAGCAAATTAACTCCTACTGAAAAAGAACTACAACTGACAAACACATAGTCAAGTTCTTATGTGTTTAGAGATTAATGTATATACTTACAAAAAGGAAGAGATATAATGGACCACCCTAATTTCTTTCCATAAATTTTTTTTTTTTTTTTGACAGGCAGAGTGGACAGTGAGAGAGAGAGACAGAGAGAAAGGTCTTCCTTTAGCCATTGGTTCACCCTCCAATGGCCGCCACAGCTGGCTGGTGTGCTGCGGCCGGCGCACGGCGCCGATCAGAAGGCAGGAGTCAGGTGCTTCTCCTCGTCTCCCATGGGGTGCAGGGCCCAGGCACTTGGGCCATCCTCCACTGCCTTCCCGGACCACAGCAGAGAGCTGGCCTGGAAGAGGAGCAACCAGGAAAGAATCTGGCACCCCGACCGGGACTAGAACCCGGTGTGCCGGCGCCGCTAGGTGGAGGATTAGCCTATTGAGCCGCGGCGCCGGTCCTCTTTCCATAATTAAGGATAAATTCCAAACAATAAATTCCATAACCTAGCAAAACTCACATATTTATTTCCTCTCTGCCATTAAATTAAAAAAAAAAAGGGAATTCGAGCAGATAGCAAAAACAACTTTGTAAAGCCCTCCCCCACAAATGGTCTCAATGTAAAATATTCTGGATTTTTATTTCCACTAAATACTTTCATTTGTAAATCTCAAGTCTTTGAAAAGGAGGCAGACACTATCTCTTTGTCAACCAGGGAAGTAATACCTGAAAAAAAAAAAAAAAACTTTTTTTTAAAGCTTCTACCTTAACGTAGCTAACAAAATATTAAAATATAAAGTCATCAGACTTAAACATAATAAAGCTTTTATCTAAAATTTCAGATAATTTAAACCTCTTGGTGATATTAAAATACTTTCATTTATAGTGTTCTCACTACATATCTGAGATGCTTTCAAGCTGCTTAAAATAAAATGAAATCCCATATGAGTAATGGAGACTTAAAAATGGAAATGCCGAGGTGAGCATTTGGTGCAATGTTTAGGCCACTGCTTGAGATGCCCACATCCCATTGCAGAGTGCCTGGATTCAAGTCCCGCCTCAGCTTCCACTCCAGCTTCCTGCAAATGTGTACCCTGGGAGGCAGCAGATGACTACTCAAGTACTTGGGTCCTGGCCACACATGTGGGATGGAGTTCCTATCTCCTGGTGTCAGCCTTGTCCAGCCCCAGCTATTGCAGGCACTTGGAAAGTGAACCAGGGGATTGAAGATCCATCAATCTCTCTCTCTCCCTCTTTCAAATAAATTTTTTAATGGAAATACCATACAACTTGCTAACCAACTAGAAGACAAACAGTACAGCATATCTCATTTGGCAAAAATAAAATAGTATATTTGGAAGGTGAGAAGGCAAACCTAGCAAAATTCAGCAGACCCTGTGCTACAAAAGAACTCCAGAAATAGCCGGCAGTCTAATGGCACCTCTATAAGAGACCTGAGAAGCCACTAAAAGTTCTCCACCTGGAAGATAAAAGATTTAAGTAATCAAGGTTGGATCCAGAGTCTTACCAGAGGAACACTACAGTATAATGAAAACAAGTTTTCAAAAGACCTGCATTCTTAGCTCCACATTTTATTGATTGTGTGATCTTGCAAATGCACTTAAATTTTCTAAATTTGTATCTTTACCTTTAAAACATGCACAAGAACAATGACACCTTAAATCAGCCAACTCAGAGGACTTTATATAATTCTTGTAAGGGAAGACTGTAAATAATAAAGTGCTATACACAAATGTTAGTAAAAACAACAGGTGTTTATCAGAATTCTGAGCTAGGCACTGTGCTAAGAAACAAAAGATGGTAGGACCAATCAAACAGAAAACCATGGTTGCACATTGTTCAGTCTTACAGTCCAGGGTAATATAAATTACAATAACCTACTATAAGTACTATGTAGAATGATGAATAATATACTCTTGGCGCAGAAAGGAAGATGTACCAAAGATCGCCTGTGGAATTCACGGCAGATTTTAAGAAGGTAATCCTAAACCACATCCTAGAGGAAAACACCAACTCTGTAAGACTGAGGAAACGCGAAATGTAATCCCATACAAAAGGAAACATCTTTATACAGATTCACAAAAGCATTCAAGAGCACAGCAGGTTTAGGGAAATGTAAATAATTATTATGTATAGGGGAATGAAGACAGTAATACAAAGAACAGCAGAAGAAAAGAACATGAGCGAGAATGACCACAGGCAGGAAAACCAATAAAATTTTAGTTGCAAGGATCTATTGGAGACATATGTATATGTGAGAATGACAACATACCTTTAACTAAAACAGCGAATAAAGGCAAAAAAGAGTGTACATTTTCCAAGAAGTGGTATATCGGGATTTTAAACCAAGGTTTAATTTAAAGTACCCAGGTTGATGTTAAGTAGACACAAAGGTTTGGAGACCAAAAAGAAGATAAGGCCTTAAAATCTAAATTTGTAAGTGTTCATCATTAAGGACATGTGTAATACTCTCCCAACATGGGTAGGAGGGAACACTGTATCCTAAAAAATTAAACTGCCTTGCCCCCTCTCCTGGTCAAAAACACAGCCTACTCCAACAGGATTTAGCACAATTTAATTTTGATCTTACTGTTAAGTCAGAAATCTAAAGAATATTCCTATTTCCATTCCTAAAGCTTGTTTAGTAATACTATTTATTCTTATTCATATGTTATTACACAGTAATCTCTGTATTACTTCGAATCCCCAAAATTCCCTACAGCACTGATCTATGTCAGGTGGGACTTCCAGGTAGGGATCACCTTCTCCTCTATCAGAATTAATCGTGCATGTACTGTGAATGCATATGAAATTTTAGGGAGTATGCACACAAAAGCATAAAATATGGTCCATGTCTTTGACAATTCTAGATTGAGTGAAAAAAACAACAAAATAAATGATAACAACCACAAATAAAGAAGAAAGTTTAATGCTGAAGAATAAGCTGCAGAAGCCATGATGCTGTCTTCCTCTCCCACTAATAAGAGTAGCTTTGGGAAAATTTATTTTGCTTTTAATTGCTGTTTTCTGAAAAGCCACTAGATGGCAATATTGCCTTCCAAAAGGTATGTATTTTGAAGAGCAGTGTTAATCAACTAGCATAATACTCTGAAAATGTCTGTCATTTTCCCCTTCTCTCTCCTTCTTTTAAGATCATCATATAGATGATGATCATATAGGTTTTTAATTTTGATCACAGTAATTTTTAAGAAACATAAAAGATATATGGTTTTCAATATTCCATAAAATGAGGATTTGGGAGATTTGCAATTCTTCTTTTAAAAAAAAATTTAAGCATTCAATATGATTTGTAGATATAAGTCTAAGAATGTGATTTCCTTCCTTTCTCCCTTACTCTCTCCCTCCCATTGTCCTTACTTTTTTTTTTTTAGTTTTTGAGATAATATTTTAAATTTACATTACATTACAATGGCTTAATATTTCACCAAATAAGAAGTTTAACAAGGTAAAAGCAAAAAGACTCTAGTTTACTGGAAACATAGACAGTGGCTATAAATAATAATTGAATGTTAAAATATTTCACCCATATACAGTTTTTTGTCAACTAGTCATTCATAATTTCTTAACATCTACATATGTCCTGTGTGTTTAAAAGATAAGTTCATTTAGACTTTAAGTCATTTCCTCTGAACAGTTTATGTACAGAATAATTTAATGCAGATTACAATGCAAATAATTATGCATTCCATGCTTCGTTTAGTTATCACTCTCAGGGAGAGCCTACAGTATTTGTCTTTTTGGGACTGATATATTTCACTAAGTATAATGGTTTCCAGTTGTAACCGTTTGGTTGCAAAACACAAGATTTCACTCGTTTTTATGACTGAGTAATATTCCACAGTGTATATGTACCACTTTTTCTTTACACAGTCATCAGTTGATGGGCATCTGGGTTCATTCTCCATCTTAGCTATTGTGAATTGAGCTGCACTAAACATAGGGGTACAAATAACTCTTTCATATGCTGATTTCATATCCTCTGGATAGACTGCCAGGAGTGAAATAGCTGTATCATATGCTTTCTGAGGAATCTCCATACTGTCTTCCACAATAGCTACACTAGTTTGGATTCCCACAAACAGTGAATCAGGGAACCTTTTCCCCACATCCTAGCCAGTGTTTATTGTTTTTTCATTTCTGTATGAGAGCCATTTGTGAAATCTTACTGGTTTTGACTTGCGTGTCGCTGATGGTTAGTGATTCTGAACATTTTCTCATGTGTCTGCTGGCCATTTGAATTTCATCTTTTGAAAAAGGCCTGTTCAAAATGCCTTTGCCCATTTCTTAACTGGACTTTGTTTTCTTATTGTTGAATTTCTTGAGTTCTTTATAGATTCTGCATATTAATCCTTTACCAGTTGCATAGTTTGAAAATATTTTCACCTATACTGTTGGTTGCCTCTTTACTGTGTTAAGGGGTTTCCCTTGCAGTGCAGAAGCTTCTTAGCTTGATGTAATCCCTACTGTCTATTTCTGCTTTGCTTGCTTGCGCTTCTGGGTCTTTTAAAGATTAGTTGATTATAGATGTACAGATTGATTTCTGGAGTTTCTATTCTTTTTCAATGGTCTATATGTCTATTTCTATGCCAGTACCAGGCTGTATGATTATAACTGCCCTGTAGTATGTCTTGAAAGCTGAAACAATGATACCTCTAAAACTGTTTTTGTTGTTTACGATTGCTTTAGCTTTTCAGGATCTCCTGTTCCCATATGAATTTTAGCATCATTTTCTTTTTCTAGATCTGAGAAGAATGCTTGGTACTCTGATTCGGGTTGCACTGAATCTGTAAACTGTTTTTAGTAGTATAGACATTTTGATATTAATTCTTCCAATCCAGCTCCAGCCTCAGCAGACTAACTTTTAAGTTGGTAATTTTGTATGGCCAGCAAATGATGTTATAAATATTCAAATGGCCCTTGGCAGAAAAAAATGTTCCCTACCCCTGAAGGTTAAAGTGTTGACTATGACGCCAGCATCCCACAGTGGAGTGCCTGGGTTTCATACCTGGCTCTGACTCCTGACTATTTTCCTGATAATGTACACCTAAGAGGCAAAGGTGGTGGCTCAAGTAATTGGGTTCCTGACATCAATATAGACGATCCACATTGAGTTCCTGGTTCCTGTCTTTGGCCTGGCCCAGACCTGGTTTTTGTGGCCATTTGGGGAGTGGGCCGCAGATTGAGAATCTCTCTGTGTATTTCCCTGTCACCCTGCCTTTCAAATAAATAAATAAACCTTAAAAAAAAAAATTCTTCCCATCTATAAGAATGGGAGGGTTTTCCATTTTATTGCGTGTTCTCTTTCTTTCTTGAATGTTTTGCAATTTACCAGAGATTTTTCACTGCCGTGGTTAAATCTATTCTAAGGCATTTACATTTTGTGGTTATTGGGGCCAGCACAGTGGCACAGTGGGTAAAGCCACCACCTTCAGTGCCGACATCCCATATGGGAGCCGGTTTGAGTCCCAGTTGCTCCACTTCCAATCCAGCTCTCTGTTATGATCTGGGAAAGCAGTAGAAGATGGCCCAAGTTCTTGGGCCCTTGTACCCGCATGGGAGACATGGAGGAGACTCCTGGCTCCTGGCTTCAGATCAGCACAGCTCCAGCAGGCATTGTGGCCAAATAGGGAGTTAAACAGCGGATGGAAGACCTCTCTCTCTCTGCCTCTCCTACTCTCTCTGTGTAACTCTGACTTTCAATTAAATAAATAAATCTTTAAAACAAAATTTTTATGGTTACTGTGAATGTTCTTTCTCAGCCATGGCATTGACTGTGTACAAAAACACTACTGATTTGTATATGCTAATTTTATATCCTGCAACTTTACCAAACTCTCTGATGAGTTCCTATAGTCTTTTTTTTTTTTTTTTTTAAAGCAGAGTTACAGGGAAACAGATCTTGCATTTACTGGTTCACTCCCTAAATGGCCACAACAGCTGGAGCTGGGTTGATCAGAAGCCAGGAGCCAAGAGATTCCTCTGGATCTCACAAATGGGCACAGGGGATCAAGCACGTTAGCCATCCCCTAATGCTCTCCCTGGAGCACCAGAATGGAATTAAATCAGAAGTGGAGCAGCCAGGACTCAAACTGGCATCCATATGGGATGCTGGCACTGCAGGTGGTGGCTCCACCCACTATGCCACAGCATTGGCCTCATACTATGGTCACTGAATAGCAATGAAGAGTGGGCATTCTTGTCTAGTTCCAGATCATAGTGGAAATGCTTCCAAGGATCTCAGTGGAAATACTTTCAACACTTCCCCATTCAATATGATGCTGGCTGTAGGTTTCTCATTATCACTTTGATTCTGTTGAAGAATATTCCTTCTATACGCAATTTCCTTAAGGTTTTATCATGAAAGGATGTTGTATTTTATCAAATGCTTTCTTTGCATCTAGAGACAGTCATATGGTTTTTGTTCTTCAGTTTGCTAATGTGATGTATCACAATTTTTGATTGTGACTGTTGAACCATCCCTGCATACCAGGGATAAATATCATTTGGTCCAGGTGAATGATCTTTCTGATGTGTTGTTGGATTTGATTAGCTAGAATTTTGTTAAGATTTTTTACATCTATTTTCATCAGGGATTATTTGTTATAATTCTTTGTTGTATCTTTTCCTGGTTTTGGAACTAAGGTAATGCTGGCCTCTCAGAAGGAATCTGAGAGGATTCCCTCCCTTTCAATGTTTTTGAATACTTTGAGAAGAATTGGAATCAGTTCTTCTTTAAAAGTCTGATAGAATTCAGCAGTGAAGCCTTCTGGTCCTAGGCTTTTCTTTGTTGGGAGGGTCTTTATTACAGATTCAATCCCCATCTTAGTTATTGTTTTGTTTAGGTTTTCAATGTCATTGTGCCTCAATTTTCATAGATCATGTGTGTCCAGAAATCTATCCATTTCTTCTAGACTTTCCAATTTGTTGACAGATAGCTGTTTGTATTAATTCCTGATGACCCTTTTTATGTCTGTGGTATCCGTTGTTACATCTCCTTTTTCATCTCTAATTTTATTGATTTGGGTCTTCTCCCTCTTTTTTTTTTTTTTTTTTTTTTTGGTTAGTTGGGCCAATGATGTATCAGTTGTATTTTTCCAAAAAACCAGCTCTTCATTTCACTAACATTTTGTATTTTTTTTGTTTCAATTTTGTTTATTTCTTTAAATTCTTCATCTTTTTTATTTTTATTTATTTATTTACTTTTTGACAGGCAGAGTGGGCAGTGAGAGAGAGAAACAGAGAGAAAGGTCTTCTTTTGCCATTGGTTCACCCCACAATGGCCACTGCAGCCAGCACACTGTGGCTGGTGCACCGCACTGATCCGAAGCCAGGAGGCAGGTGCTTCTCCTGGTCTCCCATGCAGGTGCAGGGCCCAAAGACCTGGGCCATCCTCCACTGCACTCCCAGGCCACAGCAGAGAGCTGGACTGGAAGAGGAGCTACTGGGACAGAATCCAGCGCCCCAACCAGGACTAGAACCCGGGGTGCCGGCATCACAGGCAGAGGATTAGCCTATTGAGCCGTGGCGCCAGCCCTAAATTATTCTTCTTGAAGTTAAGAATAATGAGGCCCATAGAGATTAACTTCCTCAAGACTCCACAACTGGTTAAATGACACTGCCAGAACTAGAGGTAGAATTACACAGTTTAGGACTATGAGTCTTATGTTACTTGCATTATCATATATATATGCTTACAGTTTCTTTTCTAGAAAATAAAGTTAATTTCAATTTATACTGAAACACATTTTTTCATATGGGACAGAGAGAAAGATACTCCATCCTTTGGCAAAGCACAGTATCAATGACTTACTAAAATAAAACTCTTATGGGCAGTGCCGTGGCACAGCAGGTTAAGCCATATTCTTTAGTGCCAGCATCCCAGATGGGCACTAGTTCAAGTCTTAGCTGCTCTGCTTCCAATTCAGCTGCCTGTTAATGCACCCTGGAAAGCAGCAGTAGGCTCAAGTCCTTGGGACCCTGCACACACAAGAGACAAGGAAAAAGCTCCAAGCTCCTGGTTTCAGCTTGGCCCAGCCCCAGCCATTGCAGCCATTTGGGGAGTGAATCAGAGGATGGAAGATTTCTCTCTCTTTCTGTCTCTCCATAATTCTGCCTTTCAAATGAAATAAATAAAAATCTTAAAAATAAATAAAACTACAGAGGAGGGAAATATTGGGGCTGAAAGTCTCAGGAAAAGTTGTACTTAAAATAGGTAATTAAGATAAATAGGTAACAATAAAGAACTGGAACATAAGCCTTGCTTTCAAGTTTTACAGTTCACAGTGCTGAATGGGACATAGCATGAATGCTGACTCTCAAAATGAGAAAATTATTCTTTAAGAAACTCATTCTCTCCCTATAATTTTAACTCAGTGCTTTTCCAATCTTTCTTCTATTATTGCACATATGATGGTGAAGCTCCAACTTGGTCATATACCCCACTGCCCAGTTATCAGCTTTAACTCCACCCAGTTTTCCTCACATTCAAAAAAAGCATATCTGAAGTCAAATGAGAAAGTTGATGTTACTACAATAATAACCCCAGATCGGCTCTATTTCAAAATAAAAAGCTTTACACTAAATTCTTGAACACTTCAGTTATTCTGAGATATTTTTAGAAAACACTTTAAAGTGACTTGACATTTGCATGGGTATAATATGATAAAGTTTTGCCTTACTGTCTTTAACAATGAAGTACAAATGAATAAAAAATAATTTGCTGTATATTTCAAGAAATAGTTAGAAAAGTTAGATTTTCTTTAAAATCATTATGTTAATAAAATTAATTGAAACAATATATGTATTGTAAAGGCATTCTATTACCTTTTCCACCAATGAATTTTTTTACAAACTAGTATTATACTATTCTAAAAAATAGCAGTTGTAGGGGCCGGAGCTGTGGCGTATGAGGCTAGGCCTCCACCTGCAGTGCTGGCATCTCATATGGTGCCGGTTCGAGTCCCAGCTACTCCACATCTGATCCACCTCCCTGCCAACAGCACTCCTGGCTTCAGACTGGCCCAGCTCTAGTCGTTGCTGACCATCTGTGGAGTGAGCCAGAGGATGGAAAACCTGTCTCTCCCTCTCTCAATTTCTAACTCTATCTCTCAAATAAATAAATAAACATTTTTTTAAAAAAGCATATATAAACCCTGAAGGCTATTTGTTAATAAAACAAAATGATTCACCAAGTTTTTCTTATAAATTTGAGCAGAAAAATTCAGTATATATTACCTGAAGATGCAGAATCACAGGACTTTAAATTTTCTGCTTTTCTAAACATAAAATCCCTACATCAATCTAGCAGGACAACAGGGACCATGGCCCAGTGAACATGCCACATCTTGGCACGCTACTGGAAACAAACATTGCATTCCAACACTGCATTTTAAAATGAAAATCAAAGGCAAAATGGAGTTCAATGTATAAAAATCAGGCTTCACAATTCTAGGGAACATATATTGGCATAAAAACATTCTGTTATATGAAAAGAGTAACTTTTTCTCACCTTCTCTAATTCTAACAAGAAAACAAAAAAGAAATTTATGTTCAAGGATAACAAATACTTGTATTAATCTAACTAAAGTGAAATCTCAATTAACCAGCTATGCAATCAAAATCCTTAATCATAATTTCCTTCCCCCTCAAAAGAATCAAAAAAAAAAAAAAAAAAGCCACAGAAGTCTAGTCATTCAAAAAATATGTTATCCAAGTGAAGTTTTGGATTAAACATTCAGACCAATTCTTCTTTTCAATTTCTACCAATAAGCACTCTTATATACAATGAAAAGAATGAAAAATTGTCAGTCAAAAGCCTTAAGCTATACACCCTTGTCTCTGCCAATACTTTTGGCCTTTAAAATCACTCAACCCTTCACAAACAGACAAGTTATGAAATCTACCTAAGGGTCCATTAACAGACAAATGGATAAAAAGATGTAGTATATCTGCACAACGGAACACTACTCGGCCTTTTAAAAGAAGGAAGTCCCTTTTACAACATGGAGGACATTATGTTATGTTAAGTGAAAGAAAGACAGGCAGAGAGAGACAAATATTCAAACTGTAAGATCTCACTTGTGTATGTAGAATCTTAAAAAACACTGAACTCAGCAGTAGTTCAACCAGGAGCTGCAGGATGTTGGTAAAATGCTAGCCAAGGATATAAAATTTCAGTTAAACTGGAGGAATAAGTTCAAGAGATCTATAGTACAACATGGTGACTATAGTTAGTTAACAATGCATCATGTTCTTAAAAAATGGCAAGAGATGTTAAGTGCTTTCACCACAAAAAAAAAAAAGTGTGAATACATATGTAAATTAGCCCAATTTAGCCATTTCACAATGTATATGTATTTCAAAACAACATGTTATACATATAAATACACATAATGTTTATATGCCATTAAAAAGTTACTCAATGCTTTCCGGGTTTCAGTTTTGTCAAATGCAAAATGAGAAGCATAGTTTTTAAGCTCTAGAACAGCTTCAAACAACAAAACCACATAACCGTTTCTTAAAATATTAATTATAAGTAGAGTAGACAAGACAAAAACAGAATACCTCTGGCAAAAGCAAGTACAAAAGGCTTGGGGCCCTGTCCAACAATTCCACCCACACAATTCATGGATTCTAATACATCTAAAACATACTATATAAAAACCTCTACTCTAGAATACTAAAAATAATTTTCACAATGATGGGATGGGCACTATGAAATTTAAAAATAAACAGATTGTCAAATTTTCAAACGAATGAGTCTTTGGATTTTTTCTTCAATTAACCAGAAATTACCAAAGATTCACTAAAAGCAAGCATCTATTTCTGAGAACTCCAACAACTGGTGTTTCACTGTATTAAATTATAGTGATACTAAAAATGAAAAGGTTGCCACAGAGAATTTAAACTAAATACATATATGGGCAGGTACTGGGACTCTACCTGGGACACTCGCAATCCTGGGAAGTACCAGGTAATAGTTCAAGTACCCATGTAGGAAACCCAGATTGAGTTCCAAGCTTCTATCTGGCCCAGCCTGGCTGTTGTGGGCATTTGGGGATTAAGCCAGTAGATGGGCAATATCTCTGTCTCCCCTCCCCCCGTTCTCTATTCCTTTGAAATAAAATAAAAGCTTATTCAGTAAATATATATATATAAATCTGAAAATAAAGACACAAAAGGAATGGGTTAAACTGACTAGAGATTTATTCAACCCCAATTAATTGCACAGTTTATTTACATGAAATCCACTATTCCACAAAAAATACTTTATTTGAAATTTCAAGTTAGTTCTAATAAGACAAATCCATATTTTATTACAACCAGGCACAAGGGAAATCCACACATATACATACCAACAATTTTAGGAATGAATTTTTTTAATTCTTAAGTTTATTTCAATCACATTTAAACCTGCACATTTTAAAATAAATCTTATTTACTACTGCTAAAAAATCAATTACTTTTGGGGCCAGAGTTGTGGCAGAGGGTTAGGCCACCACCTGTGATGCCAGCATCCCACATAAGTCCTGGCTGCTCCATTTCTTATGCACCTCCTTACTAATGTACCTGGGAAGGCAGCAAAATATGGCCCAAGTGCTTGGACCTCTGCCACCCACGTGGGAAACCTGGATGGAGTTCCAAGCTCCAGGCTTCAGCATGTCCCAGCTTTGGCTGTGGCAGTCATTTGAGGAGTGAACCAGCAGATTGAAAATCTCTGTCTCTCCCCCTCTCTGTAATTCTACCTTTCAATTAAATAAATATAATTTTTAAAAAATCAATTATTTTTAAGTTGAATACATAAAATTTTGTGATTAGTCAACCAATATGCTGGAAAATTTCACTGTTGTGTATACTTAGCCACGAAAGCTAAAAATTTTTCAATAAAATATCAATCAAGAGGTCCTAATATAGCCTCTCAAACTGGACTCTTAACGCCTACCATAATCATTTGGAAATAGTCTTACCTTTCTTCTGAGCTATACAATCGAGCAAGTCCAAAATCAGCAAGTTTTATCTGCCCTCTGGTGGAAATAAGGTGAAATGAACAAAAGATGTCAGTCTACTCTGAAATAATGCATATTCATATTCTGTTCCATTAATAAAGAATATTCATACTTTAATTATGGTCACATTGTGGTACCATCAAAATCCTACAAGGTAAGGCATATAGTAGATAAGTTCACAAGATAAACTTTGGACAGTTTCAGTTAATTATCACAGTAGTTCAATCAGTCCTCCATCCATCAATTCCACATCTACAGATTCAAACAACTCTGGATCAAAAACATTTAAGGGTCAGGAAAATGTTCAGTCTAGATCACATATCCCATCAGAGGACCTGGGTTTGATTGTTGGCTCCTGGCTTTAGCTCTGACCATTATAAGCATTTGTGGGAGTGAACTAACATATTGGAACACTTTCTTTCTCTCTCTCGTCCATCTATTTCTCTTCTCTCTGTATCTTAAATTTAAAACAACAAAACTAACTGAGGAAAAATAATTGCACACGTACTGAACATGTATAGATTTTTTTTCCCTTGTCCTTACTGCCTAAACAATACAATGTTCCTTAAATAGCATTTACATCATATGTTGTTATTATTACAAGTAATCAAAAGATTACTTAAGGCCTATAGGAGGATGTATCTAAGTTATATACAAATACTATGTTGTTTTTTGTAAGGGAACTTACCATCCTTGGATTTTACCACCTGGGGAAAGGGAGGAGTCTAAAATAAATCCCCCATGGACACCAACGGGGCAACTGTACTATTAGTATTACTCTTTTTATTACAATACAATATTGTTTCAATACTGCTCAGCTTCTATTTAGAAAAATACACTTTCATTAAAATAAGACAACTCAGATAATGTCTACCACCTAGTAATAAGACAAATTACTTGCTCAATTCAAGTAAACAGTGCTCAAAAATTAAGCTGTATCATTTAAAATTTGTTTTAATTTTCTGGTTCTTGGAAGGGCTAGGTATATAGAATACTGTCTATTAGCTAAAATCAGAACTAGGAATGTCTTATCTAAACTAACAAACAACACTAATCAGAAGAGAAATACCAGAGTTCAGTTTATGCTATAATTAAGTTTTAACTCTGTGTGTGTGTGTGTGTGTGTGTATACACATTTCAAAAAAGTTCACTTTAAAATTTTAATGACTTTTTAATTCTAGATCTATTAGCAGTCTAAACCTGATATCGTATTACTAATTAAGAAAAGATCCGGAGCCAGCGCTGTGGCACAGCAGGTTAATGCCCTGGCCTGAGGCACCGGCATCTCATATGGGCACTGGTTTGAGACCCAGCTGCTCCATTTCCAATCCAGTTCTCTGCTATGGCTGGGAAAGCAGTGTAAGACGGCCCAAGTTCTTGGGGCCCTGCACCCACGTGGGGACCCAGAAGAAGCTCCTGGCTCTTGGCTTTGGATCAGCGCAGCTCTGGCTGTTGTAGCTAATTGGGGAGTGAATCAGCAGATGGAAGACCTCTTTCTCTGCCTCTCCTCTCTCTGTGTAACTCTTTCAAATAAATAAATAAATAAATATTTTTTTTAAAAAAAGAGAGAAGATCCATCTAGATCATTTGGATGAATATCAAATAACTAAATATTATTATCTTTAATTATAAAATACTACTGGAAGTTAATTTAACTAAACTATATACAACATACCTCATAGGTAGCCTGAGTTATAGCACTGCTGATTATGTTAAAATAGTCTGAAACAATGAAGTCAATTAAATTTTAAAACCTTTTAACAGAATCAAGATACACAAAATAACACTCATTTTAAACATATATATTACAAGCTTTTATCATACCTATTATTTAGAAGGATATTTGAACATTTAATATCTCTGTGCAAAAAGTTCTTCTTATGACAATAATCCAAACCTTCCATGAGCTGTCTCATAAATGATTTTATGTGATTTTCATTAAAATGAACCAAGCCTGATTCCAGAAGTCCCATCAGATCATGATCCATATATTCAAACACCAGATAAAATGCACCTAGGAAGAAGAATAATTGAAGCATTAAAGGCTCTTACTATTTTATTTATTATTTTTGAGGTAACATTTTAAATTTACATTATAGTTAAAGGCTGAATGTTACACTAAATAAACAGTATAACAAATCAAAAAAGACAATAGTTCAGCAAGAAAACAGGCAAGGGCTACAAACAATATTTAACTGAAAGACATTGAATTTCACTCATAAAGTAAATTTTAAAACAGTCACAAATTCATTTGAACTGTAATAGTATATTATTCTTATCAATTTGTTTGACAAAGATTTAAAAAAACAAAGTTTGACAAAATACTGTGTTTATAGGTTCAAAAGTTTTACCAATAAAATGCTGATGGGAATGACAAATTAATCCTTGGGGAAAAAAGTGCTACTCTGTCACTTTTATAACAATCATCTTTCTTTCTGGATGTATTATCAATAAATACACCCCAAGAAAACATCTAACCCAGTTTTCTAAGCCTGAAGAAAAATGTTTTAACATAAAAATCAACCCTGCAATTTCCGCAATGCATAGTTTCTGGTTGTGGTTAGTGTAAAACAAACTTGTTAACAGCTTTAGACATCAAACAAATTGTTTCTCAACAGTAACTGAATAAAATCAGTATAGTTCACCAAAGAAAATTTTAAAATTTTTAAAGGAACTGTCTGAAATAAAGAAAGAATGTGGCCCAGATGGACTTTAGATGACTTCTACTAAACTTTCAATAAACATTTCATTACTTTATACAACTATAAAAATTCAACTTTGTTTTATAAAACCACACTTAGCACACACATGCATAAATTATACAACTGTACTTACAGATAAAAAATACCTAAAAGAAACTTGCACAAACTGAATTCAAAGCTATCTAAAGAAATATTACGATCAAATAGAGTCCTATTCAGCAATTCAGGAAAGGAAAAGCAAATAAAATTCATAACAGATTATCTGTGAAAAAAAGAAAGCAACTCCAACATTATGACAAAGGTGATATCTGAGCAGAGTTCATAATCGGTTCCTAATTAAAACCAGAACAAAGAACCCTAAGAAAATATGCAATAGAAAGAAACCAACAACCAATACAGGAAAATGTCAGGTGCTGTTTATAAAATGAAAATGTTCATTATTACTAGCTCTATTCTAGAATCTAGTTAAGTAAAAGTGAAGACAAAGTATAAATATAGAAGGAGATATAAATATTGTCTATGAAATGACCATCTTCCTGGAAAAATACAAAAGAATAAAGAATAGCTGGGTTAGAGAAAAATCAATACACAAAAAGCACAGAGTTCATATATGCAGCAACAATTCATTAGAAAATAAAATGATCCTACAACCGAAAATAAAGAATACTGCAGATGACAAGGAATAAACTTTACAAATATACAGATTCATTAAGAAACATCAAGCTATAAAACTATGTATTTTAAAGCAATGTCAATAAAAGGACCAAAGATTGTTTTGTTTCACTGGTGGAAATATTTATATACTTTTTTAAGGATTTATTTTTATTTATTTGAAAGACAGAGTTACAGAGAGAGGCAGAGACAGAGAGAGAGGTCTTCCATCGCTGGTTCACTCTCCAGATGGCCACAATGGCCAGAGCTATGCCGATCCAAAGCCAGGAGCCAAGAGCTTCTTCCGGGTCTCCCATGTGGGTGCAGGGACCCAAGGACTTGGGCCATCTTCTACTGCTTTCCCAGGCCATAGCAGAGAGCTGGATCACAAGAGGAGCAGCCAGGACTAGAACCGGCGCCCATACGGGATGCAGGCACTTCAGGCCAGGGCTTTAACCCACTGCACCACAGTGCCGGCCCCTAGGGGGACTATTTAACTTCACAAAATAATCTTAAAACTCTCCTCAAAGGAAAGAAAAAATAGAGTACCAGGCAAAACATTTCTCAAATTAACACTTGCTCTGCTACAGGGCCAGCCAATTAGGCAACTGAAATGAGGCCAGCACAAAAAATAAGTATAAAATATATATTGGATTTCAAAGACTTGATACAAACTGCCCATTAATTGTTATGTTCATTTCATACTGAAATTATCTATTAGACCTAATAAAGTATTAAAATTTCATCTTTGTAAAATAAGGATATTATTTTAAATTAAAATAGTACTGATCAGATGTATTAAGAATTGAAATATGACAGCCTAAACTATCTCTATAAAAAGATGATTTTTTTTGTCTCTGTAAAGCTAAAAATACTCAAAGAAAGGCCATTACAGTTAAACAATTTGTAGAATATAGCAAACAATAGTCCTAAACTACCAGTTAAAAGCTAAAACAGAAGATTTATGATAATTTTTAAAGTACTTAAGAAACTTGCACAAGTCCTGCAGAGATAAACTATAAAACACTCTTATAAGACAGAAAAGTACACATGAACAAAGAGACAGATGAGCTGACGTGATAAAGATGTCAAGTTCCCCTACATTGATTTATGAATTAAACACAAACCAAATTTTCCAAAAATACCATTAGAGGTTTTTGTTTGTTTGTTTTTGTTTTTGTTTTTGCCTTACATTGTAAATCCACACAGAAAAATAAGTAAGAACAGTATCCAAAATACCTGGAAGAGAATGGGGAGACAGGCAAAAGCTCCACCATAGTTACTAAAACAGTTCAAATTTCCCCCATTTAACAGTGTGATATTAGTAAATGAATAAGTAAAATAAAAAATCCAGAAATATATACAAGTACTAACAGAACTGTACTACCTAACAATGGTGTATCAATTCAATGGGAAAAAGATGGGCTTTAATTAAAAAGCACTAATTGAAGTGCTAATGGGGTAATTTGATAGCCAACTTGTCTGTTCCTCACAATTACTTACTAGCAAAAAAAAAGCAAATAAATCAGTTATCTAACTACTAAGAAAAATAAAAATAAAAAAATACAGAACTCTTTAAAAAGCAAAAATGGGCAAGACTTTCCTAAGTGGGAAGTAATACCAAGACACAGTAAAGTGAAGACAAATATATGTGACTAAAATCTTCTCCATGGCTAAATATAGAAACATATTCTTATAAAAATGTCAAATATTAAAATTCTAAGAGTAGTTTATATGTGTGCAGATAGGTGATTTTTACTTTTTTACATGCTGTCATTTCCAGATTTTTCTACAAAGAATACAATTAATTTTAAAACTTAACAATTGAGCCTAATACACAAATTGACAAGGAAAAAAGCAATAACCCAACTGAAAGAAAATGGCAAGGTCATAAAGAATTCACAGAGGAAATCAAAATGGTAAGTAAACAAATATAGGGTACTTTATCCCTCACCAGTCATCAGGAAAATCAGAGCAACGATGAAATGTCACTGCACTTATCGGATGGGCAATATCCAGTGATGGTCAAATGAAACTAAAATAATGCTACAACAATGTAGCAAAGCAACCTGATAGTATCTATGAATTAAAAGTAGAAAAATCCTTTGGTTTAGTGATCCCACTGTTGGTAGTAAATCTAAGGAAAAACAGTATCATTATGCAAACATACATGAACAAGAACATTTTTCGCACTGCTGTTTGACGGAAAATAGCTGCAAAAATGTGAATGCCCACCAATGAAAAATGATTTTTAAAAAATAGTGTATCCTTACTGAGGAATATTATGTGGCTACAGATATGGTATTTTTTAAAAAAAGTCAATGCGGGACCAGCGCTGTGGTGCAGCAGGTTAAAGCCCTGGCCTGAAGCACCTGCATCCCGTATGGGTATCGGTTCTAGTCCTGGCTGCTCCTCTTGTGATCCAGCTCTCTGCTATGGCCTGGGAAAGCAGTAGAACAGCCCAAGTCCTTGGGCCCCTGCACTCATGTGGGAGACCCGGAGGAAGCTCCTGGCTCCTGCCTTCAGATATGCACAGCTCCGGGCACTGCAGTCATCTGGGGAGTGAACCAGCGATGGAAGACCTCTCTCTCTGTAACTCTGTCTTTCAAATAAACAAAATAAATCGAGGAGAGGAGAAGAGAGGAGGGGAGGGGAGGGGAGGGGAGGGGAGGGGAGGGGAGGGGAGGGGAGGGGAGAGGAGAGGAGAGAAGAGAAGAGAAGAGAAGAGAAGAGAAGAGAAGAGAAGAGAAGAGAAGAGAAGAGAAGAGAAGAGAAGAGAAGAGAAGTCAATGCAAAGCAAAAAAAAAAAAAAAAAATTTTTTAAGATTTATTTGAAAGGCAGAGTTAGAGACAGAGAGAAATGTCTTCCATCTGCTGATTCTCTGCCCCAACTGGCAGTCAGGGCCAGGGCTGGGCCAGGCCAAAGCCAGGAACATGAAACTCTACTCGGATTTCCCGTATAAAGGCAGGGGCCCAAGGAGTTGGGCCATCTTGCACTGCCTTCCCAGGCACATTAGCAGGGAGCTGGATAAAGCAGAGCAGCCAGGACTTGAACAATTACACAAAAGAGACGTCAGCAATGCCAGTAGCGTCTTAACCTACTGTGTCATATAGCTTGCCCCAGCAAGGCAAAAAATTAAAAAAACAAAATTACCATCAGAGACTTCTGCTTTCTGGTATAGCATGTAATGAGTTGGAAGCTACCATTCCTCTAACAAGAAAAATACAGAACAAACCGAAAAGTAATACTACCTCTTGATTCAATCAAAGAAACAATTAGAGGGCAAACCACTGCCCCCTAAAATTAAACAGACAGACAGGCAAAAACAGAGAATCACAACTTACTGGAAGAAAAAAATCCCTATGGGAATCACTAGCAATGTAGCAAAGCCTAAACTCTAATTGAAAAATTGTTTGGAGGCTCACTGTGATCAAGCAGAAGAGTTAAAACTCCAGGAGGGAGACACAGTCACAGGAGCCCTCACACTTCTGTGTGTTTTTAACACTAGAAGACGTACCAAGTTGTAACAGTAAAGACCACAGAAAAATTCTACTGTGCTTCCAGAAGGGAGAGGAAAAAAGAGTCATAATGAAATATGCCCAGGTCATCCTGTTCCTAATAAGCCTTTTTTAAAAAATATTTTTATTTATATAAAGGGAACAAATTTCATGTATAATGGTATTTCTCACTCGACCCTCTTTGCCTCCCACTCTCATCGCTGCTTCAGTTTTTACAATGGCATACTTTCAGTTTACTTATTTTTTTTATTATTTTATTTATTATCTGAGAGAGAGAGAGAGAGAGATCCTCTATCCACTGGTTCACTCCCCAGATGACTGCAACAGCCAGAGCTGCGCTGATCCGAAGGTAGAAGCCAGGAGCTTCCTCTATGTCTCCCACATGGGTGCAGGGGCCCAAGGACTTGGGCCATCTTCCACTGGTTTCCCAGGCCATAACAGAGAGCTGGATCAGAAGAGGAGCCGCCAAGACCAGAACTGGCGCCCATATGAGATGCCAGTGCTTCAGGCCAGGGCCTTGACCAGCTGTGCCACAGCGCTGGCCCCTTCAGTTTACTTTATAATCAAAAGCTTAACCCTCCACTAAATAAAGAATTCAAGGCTTGATCCTGAGAGAAACCATTTTACCAGGGCCTAATAGACTGGGTTCCTACCAGACCTTTAACAACTTGGGAGAGGTGAAACATACAACTTAGGAATACTCACACCCTTGACTTAGGGGGATAAAATATCCAAATCCAGCACCCTGTCTCACTCACCTCCAGCATTCCAGTCTTACTTCAAAGGAAAAAAATAAAATACAACTAAAAAGTATTTTTTGGAGAAGGCCTCCATAGCCTTGGCAGCCCATGGCAAGAGCCTCGGATAATCACTGACATCATAAATAAGAGTGTTAATTGTTAAACGAACAACAGAAGTCACTGTGCACTTACTCCCCATAGAGGATATCTGTCCCTAATGTGTTGTACTATGAGAATCAACTGCAAATTTTGTTCCCCAACTGTGCTCTGTATGTTGTGTGTGTACATGAGTGCAAACTGCTGAAGTCTATGCTTAGCATGGAGTTGGTCCTCTGTATATAAAGTCAAACTAAAAATGAACCATAATGAAGAAGGGGATGGGAGAGGGAGATGGGATGGGAGTTGGGGGAGGGGGCATGGGGAAATAACCACTGTATTACTAAAGTTTTATCTATGAAAAAATGCATTCATTAAATAAAAACTTAAAAAAATATTAGGGGCCAGCATTGTAGCACAGGTTAAGCTACCACCTGTGACACTGGCATCCAACAAGAGTACAGGATGGAGCACTGCCAGCTTCACTTCCAGTCTAACTCTCTGCTAATGCACCTGGGAAAGCAACTACAGATGGCCTAAGTGCTTGGGCCACCACACCCACATGGGAGACCTGGGTGAAGTGCCTGGCTTGCCCTGGCCCAGTACTGGCCACTAAAACCATTTGGGAAGTAAGTTTGCACACTGAAGATCTCACTCTCCGTGTGTGTGTGCATGTCTCTCTCTTTCTCTCTCTCTATATATAACATACATATAACTCTGCCTTTCAATAAATCTTTTTTTTCTTTAAAAAAAAGGGGGGAGGGATGACTTGTGAAGGTACAGCAGGCAAAAGCTCACTAAAACACTGAGAACAAACAAGAGAACTACAGAATGCTTCCCCTACCTGCACCTACGTCTTACCACCATATAATATGGTTTTTTGTATGATAAATGGAGAATACAACTGAAAGAACTGCACATATTAGAACTTATTTAAGAAAAAGTCATCACGGAAACAGAAAACATGGAAGACAAAAACAAGGAAACTAGAAAAAATCTTAGCCTCTCACACCTTTGGGTACAACAAACATAAATATAGCCTAACTACTAGCCAGATAAACACAAAAACCTTACACTAAAGACCTATTTACCTCATTTGCTTCTATCCCATACATCATGTCCAGCTTTCAGTGAAAAACTGCAAGGCATATTAAAACAGTCTGAAGAAACAAAATAAGCAACACAGTCAGACACAGCCATATAAATTGTACTGGAATTATCAAACCAGGAATTTTTTAAAACTATGATTAACAAGCTAAGGACTTTAGTGGAGAAAAAAAAGTGAGACCATACAAGAGCAGAAGGGTACTGTGAAAAGAGAAATGGAAACAAAAAAAAATCAAAGGGCAATATTCAAAATAAATTTTAAAAATGCCTTTAATGGGTTCATTAATATACTAGAAGGAAACGATCAGTGAGCCTGAAGACATGTCAAAAGGAACTTTCAAAATTGAAATGCAGAGAAAGAAGAATGAAAAAAGAACAGAATACCCAGTAACTATGGGGACAATTACACAGGTGTTAACATACATGTAACAGGAGTATCAGAGAATAAAAAAAGGAATAGAAGAAATACTTAAAACAATGACTGAGAATGTCCCTAAATTAAGGATAGACACCCAATCAGACACTTTCTTATACACCCAAAATGAACAATTGAAATTTGAGATTAAAAAGCATATATATCATCTATATGAAGAAAATCACAAATTGTGATGAAAGAGATCAAAGATCTAAACAGATATTCCCTGTACATAGAGAGGAAGACTAAATAATGTGAAGATGTCAGTTCTTCCCAACTTGATATATACATTTAATGCAATACTAATCAAAATCCTACCAAGTTATTTCATGGGTATCAACAAATTGATTCTAATATTTACAAACACAGCAGAGGCTCAGAATAGTAATACAATACTGAACGCGTATGAAGTTAAAGAATTAACACTATCAAACTTTAAGACTTAACAGTAATCCATATAATGCAGAATCTGACAGGAGAAAAAAAAAAAAAAAAACCAGAGAAGCAGATTAATGGAACAGAAGAGAAAGTCTGGGAGCCGGTGCTATGGCGTACCTGTGATGCCAACACCCGACATGGGAGCTGGTTCGAGTTCTGGTTGCTCCACTTCCAATTCAGCTCCCTGCTAACATACCTGGGAAAGCAGCAGAAGTTGGCCCCAGTGCTTGGGCCCCTGCACTCACATAGGAGATCCAGAAGAAGCTCCTGGTTCCTGGCTCCTGGCTTCGGCCTGGCCCTGCTCTGTCTGTTGAGGACATTTGGGGAGTGAACCAACAGATGGAAGACCTCTCTGTTTTTTCCTCCCTCTCTCTCTCTCTCTCTCTCTCTGACTCTGCTTTTCAAATAAATAAATTTTAGAAAAAAAAGAAAAAGTCTGGAAATATATACATTCCAAAAAAAGTCAACCGATCTTCAACATAAGATCAAAAGTACTTTAACAAAGAAAAGATGGCCTTTTCAGTAAATGCTGCCAGAACAAGTGCAACATCAAAACCACAATATGTGAAAGAAGAAACTGGAAGTTAGTAAGCACTCTTGGAAAGACAAAGTTAGGACAAAGAAAAGGTAAGTCACAGAGTGGGGAAAAAATCTACAAATGTTCATCTGATGAAGGCTAGTATCCAGGGGCTAGCATTGTATTTTAGCAGTTAAACAGCAACCTACAATGCCAGCATCCCCATGACACTTTGCATCCCTCTCCCTTCTAATACACTTGAAAAAGCAGAGGCAGACGGCTCAAGTGCTTGGGCTCCTGCTATATTACATGGGAGACCCAGGAGAAGTTCTAGGCACTTGGCTTTAGTCTGGCCCAGCCTTGGCTGTTGTGGCCATTTGGGAAGTGAACCAGAGGATGGAAGATCTCTGTCTTTCTCTCCCTCTCCTCTTCACCCCCTACTTCCCTTTTCTCTCTCTCTCTCTCTCTCTCTCTCTCTCTCTCTCACTGCCTTTCAAAGAAAATATATAAACAATAAAAAGAAATCTTTAAAATGAAGGCTAGAAATTTATACTAACAAATTCAGAAATGTAAGGTAATAAAGAAAAGGACCATGAAATCTAGTTAACCTATTGTTTGTCCTTCCAATAGCATGTTTTGGCTAACTCAAACAGCAGAAAGAGAGGAAAAAAAGATAGATACAGCTTTAAGTAAAGAGCTCTTAAAAACAAAGGAATTTCTGAGTCATGTAGGAGGCTGGCACTTTAACATAGAACTTCTTCATCTTTCAACCACAGCAATAAGGTACTATTATTCTTTAAGACATGGTAGCTCTTGAAACACTGGCGCACAGTACTTACAAAAATTGATACTAGTGTTTTTATGACTTTTAACTTTGCAAGATGTCCAGAAAAGTCAAGGAAAATGCATATTATGAAAAAACTTCACATGGGTGTTTATTTTTGCACCAAAATAAACTTATCTTTTAGTTCCCTATAAGTTTGTTCAGGTCCTGACACAGGTTAAGGAAGAATCAGTGCAAACGCAGGAGTGGGAGACAATGAAGGATAGACAAGACCGAGAAGTGAACCCTAACTAGCCTTTCCCATTACTCATAGAAAGTAGTATAAACCTTAGCTTACTTTGGCAACAAAATTTGTTTCACACAGAAAGACATCTGTTAGCAAAACTGGTTTTAAAATAAAACAAAACAAAAAAGCATTTGTTTTTACTGATTTTCTTCTAAAAGTGTTTATAAGGGAAGACAAGGGAAACTACACCAAGAAAATAAACAATAAATTCAATAGTACATTGATTTAAATGAAACTAAAATTTTCACTTCTTACTGATTCCAGAATAGTATTTCACACATGACCCAAATACCGTGGAAAGTAAAATGAAATCATAGCTAACACAATTCAGAAAAATGTAGTTTAAAATGTTTCAGTAAGTTTATTCCTAATGAGGGAAATCGCCGTATAAAGGAAAGATTATAAAAGCCCAAACAACTTTCAATTATCAACTCTAGAAATGATCTGCATTAACCTAGATATTATTTGTTTACAACTAATAAGTCAGCAAATGCTGACAGTGGACACAAAGACTATGGGTAGTGAATGTACACCAAAAAAACCACAAGTTTACATCTGCAAATCATAATTTAGCTGGCGCCGTGGCTCACTAGGCTAATCCTCCGCCTAGCGGTGCCGGCACACCGGGTTCTAGTCCCGGTCGGGGCGCCGGATTCTGTCCCGGTTGCCCCTCTTCCAGGCCAGCCCTCTGCTGTGGCCAGGGAGTGCAGTGGAGGATGGCCCAGGTGCTTGGGCCCTGCACCCCATGGGAGACCAGGAAAACCACCTGGCTCCTGGCTCCTGCCATCGGATCAGCGCGGTGCGCCGGCCATTGGAGGGTGAACCAACGGCAAAAGGAAGACCTTTCTCTCTGTCTCTCTCTCTCTCACTGTCCACTCTGCCTGTCAAAAAAAAAAAAAAATCATAATTTAAACTCCACCTTTACATATACTCTCACAATATATCAATTATTTTAAGAATTTTATTGGGGGACAGCATTGTGGCATAGCAGGTAAAGCTGCTGCCTGCAGTGCCCAATCCTATATGGGCTCTGGTTCAAAACCCAGCTGCTCCACTTCCGATCAGCTCTCTGCTATGACCTGGGAAAGAGTAGAAGATGGCCCAAGTTCTTGGACCCCTGCATCCATGTGGGAGACCTTAAAGAAGCTCCTGGTGGCTGGCGCCACGGCTCAATAGTCTAATCGTCCCCCTACGGCGCCGGCACACCAGGTTCTAGTCCCAGTCGGGGCACCGGATTCTGTCCCGGTTGCCCCTCTTCCAGTCCAGCTCTCTGCTATGGCTTGGGAGCGCAGTGGAGGATGGCCCAAGTGCTTTGGCCCTGCACCCCATGGGAGACCAGGAGAAGTACCTGGCTCCTGCCTTCGGATCAGCGCGATGCGCCGTCTGCGGCGGCCATTGGAGGGTGAACCAACGGCAAAGGAAGACCTTTCTGTCTCTCTCACTCACTGTCCACTCTGTCAAAAAAAAAAAAAAAAAAAAATCGGATAGGCACAGCTCTAGCTGTTGCGGCCGTCTGGGGAGTGAACCAGTGGGTAGAAGACCTCTCCTCTCCTCCCCCCCCCCTCCCCTCCCCTCCCCTCCCCTCCTCTCTCTTTCTGCCTCTGCCTCTCTGTAACTCTGCCTTTCAGATAAATAAATAAATAAATAAATCTTTTTTTAAAAAGTAATTTTACTGTTGTGAGACTTTATTCAACAAAATAGTGTACAAAGTTTACTGCCTGTGAATACCAAGACAAATAAGAGTTACATCAGGAGCCACATACATAATGCAGCACTGCAGACAAGTATGTAAATAAAATAACTGTATTATAATATTTTAATTGATAGGTTAAAAAAATACAATAGTATCCCAAAAGAAGAAACTTAACAGATAATAAGGAGATATTTAGGCTGAGATTTTAAAGCACAACTAAAAGTAAGCAGATTGATGGGGATGAAGGGCACATTGAGTTTGGTAAATATTTGTAAAATGTGAACATTGAAATATGTAATGAGTAACTGGAGCTAAGACCTAGAAATATTCATATATAGCAGTAAAATCATGAAAGACTAAACATACACACACACGCATGCACATACACAATTCTGAAAGCCAGGAAATAAGGAAGAAGATCACAAAGGATATAAACTTAGAAACACCAACATTTAAGGATAAGGCAAAGAGACAATGAGAAAAGCTACTAAGCACCAGCCAGAAAGGGAGAAAGCAAACCTAAACAAAGCTCTTCGCCAAAAAAAAAAAAAAAAAAAAAAAAAAAACCAGGAAACTCAAAAAACAAGTCAAAGTCAATATAATAAATACTGTCCCTGCCAATTAAGAAAAAAAACTGACAAATTACAATTTTGGCAAGAGACTATCAGATAATTTTGGCAAGAGACTATCAGTATCCTCATCTTTATAAAGTAGTAAGGAAAACTCAGACCAACTTGTAAATAACAAAATGAAGATGTACAGACAGCAAATACCGGTTATTCTTTCACAAAGTCTGTTAACGAAGGCAAGGAAAAAGACAAGATGGTACATAAGCAAACTAGAGATTTTTTTTGCTTTGTGTTAAGACAGGAGAAACCAGACTAGGTTCAGAACTGAAGGTTAGGAGCTAATGAAGAGGGAAGCAGTCGACAACGACAAAGACCATGTATCAAGGTTCCCATGAACTTGAAGAAATCAGCTTCAACTAGGAAGAAGAAATATTACTTCCTCAGAGACAAGAGTCACATGGATAGAGTGAGGTAAGTGCATAGAAGGTTAAAAATCAAAGAGTGAATTCTCCAGTTAAGTGTGACTTTCTCTGCAGAAAATGAATCAACGTCTTCTCTATAAGAGAAAGGGAATAGAAATTGAAAAGGATCTGAGCTTTGTAAAATGGGAAAGAGCTGATAAAGGACAAATAAAAGGATGATCTCTTAGTCCTGGAGTCCCAACTCCGTAGACCATAAATCTGAGGAGAAAATACCTGACATACTTGTAGGATTTTTCCCTAGAAGGTTTAATATTTTTAAAAGTTATCAATCCAAGGTTGAAGGGGTAACAGCAGGTATGACAGAAGGACAAAATAACATGAGGTAAGAATTTACTAGCAAGAGTTTCAGAAAATCATCCTGTACAGTTCCAAATATTTGTAACACATAATAATGTGTAATCAAAAGTATACACTGTGTAAGAATTCTGCTTTCCCAAATTCAACATCAGAAATAATTAAGGAAAGGAATTTAAGTGGTATGATTTAACAGTCCTAACTATAAAACTAAAGGCTACAAAAACTACATTATTCTTTAAGTAAACAGTGAAGAAAGCAGATTAATTATTTGCAATCTGTACATTTTCAAGACATTTATATGAAATTCAAAATCACTTTTTGGGGTCGGCGCTGTGGCACAGTGGGTAAAGCCAAGCCACCGCCAACAGTGACAGCCTCCCATCAGAGTCCCAAGTCATACAGTATCAGTAATGGTAGATCAGAATATACCTCTACTCTCCTTTCTCTGGTTCTCCGAGGGAAGAGGAAAAGGAAGAAGATGTATCCCCTAACCTCAATCTCCATCCTCAGTTTTTATGATAGAAGCACCATGGAGTAGGGGTCTTGTCTATCTAGTTTACTGCCTCTACCCAGCACCTAGTCCTAGGATATCTGGTATAAAACAGGTGTTCAAAATATATTTGTCAAATAATTTCTACTTAATATATTTGGGGATGTGGCCACCTGTGATGCTGGCATACCACATGGATACCAGTTCATGGCCCAGCTGCTCCACTGACACAACTCACTGCTAACGCTGTTGGAAAAGCAGCAAAAGATGGCCCAAGTACTTGGGTCCCCACACCCACATGGGAGATCTGGAAGAAACTTTGGCCCAGCCCAGCCCTTATGGCCATTTGGGGAATGAACCAGCAGTTGAAAGATCAGTATCTCCATCTCAACCTCTCTCTCTCTGTACCTTTCAACTAAACAAATAAATCTTTCTAAAAAATTATTATTTCTAAAGAATAACATGTGAACCTTTTTTCTGGAAATTTCAACTAATCTCTAACTTCTTAATATGTTTAAAGCAATTTTATCTTTCCAAGTTAACTTGCTTCTAAAAACTTTACTTATTTCATCTATAGTCACGCTGTCATCATCTTAAAAGCATATTTGTTGAGGACCCCACTTAAAACACCAGAGTGTTGGTTTGAGTCCAGACCACTTCGCTTCCAATCTAATGTATTTGGGAAGGCAGTGAAAGACAGCCCAACTATTTGGACCCTTGCAAACCAGGATGGAGTTCCCGGTACCTCACTGTGGCCTATCCCAGATCTGTTGATGCAGGCATTTGGGGAGTGAACGAATGGATTTTCTTTCTTTCTCTCTCTATCTCTTCCTCCTTCCTTCCCTTCCTCCATCCTCCCCCGTAATTCTGACTTTAAATAAATAAACCTTTTATTTAAAAAAGGCACAATTACTACGTTTAAGGAAGTTTTATTTAGCTTAATTATGAGTGCCCCATTAAATTGCTATCATTAATGTAGTGTCTGCTCTAAGAGTTGAAGGTATTGGGAGAAGTACATGCAACCTGAATTATATTCACAGACAGATGTAACCACTGTTCACATTTTAAAGGTAGATGCCAGTCCAGCCCTTTTTATGCAAGTAAATATAGTAAAGAAACAGGGATCAGGGAAGGGCTTAAGAAAGAGAAGTAAAGGTGTATAGAATTATCAATAAACAGAATTCTGGTTGCTAAAATAGGTACAGCAGAATTTATACGAGGTGATAGAAGAATCTGAATTTGTACAAATTGAAAGCGTATTTGTTGTATTAAATCTAGAACTTAATGTAAAATTTCAACTCAATTTCAGAAAACTCATTTAAAGCCAGTTTAAAAAGATTTTTAAAAATTTTGGCAAGTATAAAAATCAATTCCTGGCCGGCGCCGCAGCTCAATAGGCTAATCCTCCACCTGTGGCGCCGGCACACCGGGTTCTAGTCCCGGTTGGGGTGCCAGATTCTTTCCCAGTTGCCCCTCTTCCAGGCCAGCTCTCTGCTGTGGCCTAGGAGTGCAGTGGAGGATGGCCCAAGTGCTTGGACCCTGCACCCCATGGGAGACCAGGAGAAGCACCTGGCTCCGGGCTTCGGATCAGCACGGTGCGCCGGCCGCAGCACACCAGCTGTGGCGGCCATTGGAGGGTGAACCAACGGCAAAAGAAGACCTTTCTCTCTGTCTCACTATCCACTCTGCCTGTCAAAAAAAAAAAAAAAATCAATTCCTATAAACATCTATAAAATGAATAAATTTTATGAGATTATGACACTTGTTGGAATATCCTTCTGTACATTAAAATAATAACAAGTTCCTCAAATTAAGTTTGGTTCCTATTAACTTAAAAGTAAAATAAGCTTAAAACCTCAAGTACAAGCAGTGATGGAGAACAGTTAGGAAATAATTATCACATAAACAAAAAGTTGGAACATTAAAAGATAGGCTATTAAAGCAACTTTCTACATTCAAAATTAAAAATGGTCACCAAATCATTAACTTTATGGCTCGGCATGTTTGGCTGCCAGTTCCCACCTGTCCTAGAGATACAGACAAAAACTTGAAGTGGAAACAGGCACAAAAGCAGATTTGGCCTAAAAGGCACTACAGAAGAATCCTAAGAGTAAAGCTTTCTGACACTTCAGAAAACCTCAGTAGCTATGAATATCTGCCCTTTTAAGTGAGAATGAAGCAGAAACTATGAATAACAGAAACTTGGGTGTTTGATGGCATCCTTACCAACTAATGCTAAAGTCCTAACTTCATACCTCTACTCAAGTAAGCCAGTAGACTTCCCTATGGTTCAAAGCTACCACAGCCATATTTTCTGTTACTCTGCAGAAAGGATTCTATTAACAGTGTAGTGGTTAATTTCACAGGCCAACTTAGCTAGGACATAATGCCCTGTTGCTTCGTCAAAACCAGTCTAGATGTTGCTGTGAAGGTATATTATGGGGCCAGCGCTGCAACCTGTGGACTGCAGTACCAGCAGCCCATATGGGCACTGGTTCCAGTCTCAGCTGTTCCACTTCTGATCCAGGTCCCTGCTAATGTGCCTGGGAGGGCAGTGGAAGATGGCCCAAGTTCCTGGGACCCTGCACTCACATGAGACACCAGGAAGAAGCTCCTGGCTCCAGCCTAGCATAGCCCAGGGTGTTGCAGCCATTTGGGGAGTGAACCAGTATATGATTCTCTCCTCCCCTGCCCCGCTCTTCTTCTCTCTGTAACTCGACCTTTCAAATAAATAAATAAATTTTTCTCTCTTTTTTGTTTTCTTTTTTTGACAGGCAGAGTTAGTGAGAGACAGAGAGACAGAAAGGTCTTCCTTTTTCCGTTGGTTCACCCCCTAAGTGGCCGCTACAGCCAGCGCTTTACGGCCGGCATGCTGTGCCGATCCGAAGCCAGGAGCCAGGTGTTTCCTCCTGGTCTCCCATGGGGGCACAGGACCCAAGGACCTGGGCCACCATCCACTGCACTCCCGGGCCACAGCAGAGAGCTGGACTGGAAGGGAAGCAAATAAATAAATCGTAAAAAAAAAAAAAAGAAAAGAAAAGAAAAAGAGGTTATTCCAGATATAGATTGAACATCCCTAATTCAAAAACCCAAATCTGAAACATCTTCAGTCACAAAGTGTTGTAAGTGGAAAATTTCACACCTGACTGCATGTGACACATTGCTTTCAAAATGTAAGCCACTCAGAAAATTAGACAAAATTACCTTCAGGCTATGCCTAAAAGATCGTTAAAAACATAAGTGAATTTCAAATACAGATTTGGGCCCTATCCCCAAAATATGCACTGCTCTGGGCAAATACTCTAAAATCTGAAAAAACCCAAAACACTTCTGGTTCCAAGAATTTTACATAAGGGCTATTCAATCTGTATGATTAACATTTAAATCAGCCAGCTTTGAGAAGATTACCTTCCATAACGTGGTTGGGCCTTAATTCATTTTGAAGTCATAAAAGACTAAGGTCCATCAAGGAGGAAACAATTCTGCCTCCATTCTGCCTTCAGATTCATGGCTGCAAGAGTGATGCCTTCAAAACTTCTAGTGTGCTGACCAACCCTACAAATCTTGGCAGCTCCCACAATCACGTGATCAAATTCCTTAAAATAACAGCTTTTGCTTAAGTTCATTACATTTTAACAGAAAAAATTTCTTATCACTATAAGTATTTAGAGGAACAATTTATGTAGTTTTCACATAGGTATGTATCTATGAGACTGGCTATGATTAAAACAACGAACACATCCATCATTCTTGTACTTCTGAAATACATTTTTAACCCAAACATGAATTAAAGTTTACTTATTCTTTTGTAAACACTGCCTCATTAGTCACAGATTTTGTTATCATTTAACTTTCACATAATTTTAATGACTAAATAGCTTGGCAATACAATAATATTCCGTAGTTCTGTTCAATAATCCTCTGTTGTCAGATTTTTCTAACATTTCATTACTTTAAGTAATGCTATAAAGAACATTCTTGTAGCTTTCTCTATATAAAGCCAAGATTACTTCTTTATGTTTCCAAACACCAGCCTGCTGAGGTAAAAATATGCATTATATTTTAAAAAATGACTAGGAAGGGCTGGTGCTATAGCATAGCAGGTAAAGCCACCACCTGCAGTGCTGGCATCCCATATGGGCGCCGGCTCAAGTCCCAGCTGCTACACTTCCATCCATTTCTGCTATGGCTGGGAAAAGCAGCGGAAGATGGTCCAAGTCCTTGGGACCCTGCACCTGTGTGGGAGACCCGGAAGAAGCTCCTTGTTCCTGGCTTTCGATCAGTGCAACTCCTGCCGTAGTGGCTTTCTAGGGAGTGAACCAGCAAATGGAAGATCTCTCGCTCTCTGCCTCTAACTCTGCCTTTCAAATAAATAAATAAATATTTTAAATAATAATAATAATAATAGGAGGTGGCACTGTGGCACAACAGGTAAAGCCGCCCCTTGCAGTGCCAGCCTCCCATATGGGCACAGGTTCAAGACCAGGCTGCTCCACTTCCAATCGAGCTCCCTGCTAATGGCGTGGGAAAGCAGTAGAAGATGGCCCAAGTTCTTGGGCCACTGCACCATGTGGGAGACAGGGAAGAAGCTCTTAGCTCTTGGCTTCAGATGGGTGCAGCTCCGGCTCTTGCAGTCAAATGGGGAGTGAGCCAGCAGATTTAAGACCTCTCTCTCTCTCTCCCACCCCATCTCTCTGCCTCTGCCTATCTGTAACTATGCCTTTCCAAAAAAAAAAAAAAAAAAAAAAAAACTTAAAATAAAATAATGACCATTATTAGAATAGCAAAACAAAATATTTACTAGCATTTAGTATGTGTTCCATGCTCTTAAATATTCTCCAAAAGTTACTGCAATTTCACTCCTTAAGTGTTACATTAACACACCTGCCAATAATCTGAAACCTAGAATAATTTTTTTAAAAACCCTTGCCCCTTCCCAATTAACAGCAATGCAATGCCAGCCAATCTCTATCAATATTTTCAGACTTTATGTCCATCAAATGCATAAAAATAAACAAGATCTTGCTTTTGTTAAGAGCAAGAAATGATACAATTCGACATGATTGCAGCCATCTAAATCATAATTTACATCTGGTCCTTTAAGTAACCCTTACAAGTCATCCCAAACCCTATAGAATAAACAGTCATTACAATAACCTGATGCTCTTATTTGACATCTGGAATGATAATATTTCTTGAGCTAGTTCACATGTGTTCCAGTTAGAAACCACCTTTGTCTAGCTTTGTCAATAAAATCCCTTTTCTTCCGCCTTGTGGCACAGGAACCAATTGTCTGTGGCCACCCAAAATTATATTTCTGTAGCTCTCCCAATAATTACACTGAGTATAGTTATAAATTGTCTACTTCTTTCACTGATACTACAAAACTGCTGTCCATATAACAGGTTTTCTCAAAACAGAAGGACAGAGGAATAGATCTTTATATACCAACTACAGGGATGCAATCATCAAAACAATATGGTATGGTAGCAAGAACAGCTCAAAGTATTTGAAAACTTTTTATCTACGATAAAGACATCAGAACTGTGAAAGATAAAAAGGATATAAATATTATCAAAATTATAAGCAGAAAAAAATACAGAAAAAGTTTAATAATTTTCCAGAGGCCAGCCCTCTCTAAATGAGATAAACTACCTCTTTTCAAAAAAAGTCCCCAACAGATTGATATAACCACATAAATTTATTGAGAACAACAAAGAACAAAGGAAAACAAACTTAAGGGCAAGTAACAAACATGGAAAAGTTATTTATGACACATGAAATACACAAAACACTAATAATGCTAATTTGACTAGAACTACTAGCATAAAAAAGAACTATAAAGGGGCCATCATTGTGGCGCAGCAGATTAGGCCATACTTGTACCACCAACGTCCCTCACGCACACCAGTACAAATAACAGCTGCTCCATTTCCAATCCAGATCCCTGTTAACAAGCCTGGGAAAGCAGCAGAAGACAGCCCAAGTGCTATCTTCTGTGTGGGAGACCCGGAAGAAGTGGAGACCAAATGGAGTTCCAGGCACCTGACTTCAGCGTGACCCAGTCCCAGCCCCCGATGTTGCAACCATTTAGGGAGTGAACCAGTGGATCAAAGATCTCTCTGTCTTTCCCTCTCTGTATTTAACTTTGCCTTTCAAATGAACAAATAAATCTTTAAATAAAACAGGGGGGAGCTATTTAATTTAATCTAGTGATTCCACTTTTAGGAATGTATCCTGGGAAAGTCCTCAACAAATACATAAAGATGATTATTTACAAATATTATACCCTATAAATACACAACCGATCAAAAAGATAGGGTAAGTGTCGAAGAGATTTCACAAATAAGACCATGTAAGCAAACAATGAAGGACAGAATTAAAAGGGAGAGAATGATCCTGCGGGGGAAACAGGACACACAGCAGACTCATAGAACGGCAGCACTCCTGCCTCAGAATCAACCTTGGGACATTCGGATCTGGCTAAAAGGTCCATGAGAGTCGCACAGGCATGGGAAGCCATAACACGGTGGCAAAAAACGATCTAAAGGAAAGATCCTGGTGAACAAGACCCCAGCAGAAGGAACAGGCCATAAAGGAGGGAGGCGCCTTTCTCTGAAGGGAGGAAGGAACCTCCACTGTGATATGGCCTTGACTAAACAAGTTCAGAACTGGTGAACTCAAGGGGCTTCCATAGCCTAGACAGCTCATAGCAAAGAGTCTCGGGTGATTGCTGATGTCATAAATAAGAGTGCCAATTGTTAAATCAACAGGAGTCACTGAGTACAGGCTCCCCACATAGGATCGCTGTCCTTAATGTGTTTTACTATGAAACTTAAAAGCAATACTACTAGTCGAACAATGCCCTATACCTTGTGCGTTGTGTGAGTGCAGCCTGTTGAAATCCTTGCTTAGTGTATACTAAGTTGATCTTCTGTATATGAAGGTAATTGAAACCCTGACTGTTGATGAGCACCTTAATATGTTATCCCTCTTAGTATTTTTTTTTTGTTCTACTTAATACTTTTGGTTGAATACTGTAATCAATACACAATTCTTAAGTGCTGAAACTTAACTGAAAAGTGATCGCTGTTAAATATAAGAGTGGGAAAAAGAGAGGGAAAGAGATGTGCAATTCGGGACATGCTCAAGCTGACTTACCTCAAACGGTAGAGTTAGAAACATACCAGGGGATTCCAATTCAATCCCATCGAGGTGGCATGTACCAAAGCCATCTCACTAGTCCCAGTGATCAATTTCTGTTCACAATTGATCATAATGATAGGACTAAGAATCAAAGGGATCACATAAACAAGAATAGTGTCTGCAAATACTAGCTGATAGAATAAAAAGGGAGAGAATGATCCAACATGGGAAGTGAGATACACAGCAGACCCATAGAATGGCAGATGTCCTAAACAGCACTCTGGCCTCATAATCAGCCCTTAAGGCATGCGGATCCGGCTGAAATGCCCATGAGAGTATTTCAGGCATGGAAAGCCAAGACACTCTGGGGGGAAAAAAAAAAAACTAAATGAAAGATCTCCATGAGTGAGACCCCAGTGGAAAGAATGGGTCATCAAAGAAGGAGGTACCTTTCTCTGAAGGGAGGAGAGAACTTCCACTTTGACCATGGCCTTGTCTAAATATGATCAGAGTCTGTGAACTCAGGGGGCTTCCATAGCCTTTGCAGCTCATGACAAGAGCCTAGGATGATTACTGATGCCATAAACAAGAGTGTCAATTTGTTAAGTCAACAGAGTCACTGTGCACTTACTCCTCATGTAGGATCTTTGTCCTTAGTGTGCTGTACATTGAGATTTAATGCTATAATGAGTACTCAAACAGTATATTTCACTTTGTGTTTCTATGTGGGTGCAAACTGTTGAAATCTTTACTTAATGTATACTAAACTGATCTTCTGTATATTAAGAGAATCGAAAATGAATCTAGATGTGAATGGAAGGGGAGAGGGAGTGGGAAAGGGGAGGGTTGCGGGTGGGAGGGACGTTATGGGGGGGAAGCCATTGTAATCCATAAGCTGTACTTTGGAAATTTATATTCATTAAATAAAAGTTTTAAAAAAAAATGAAACTCGATGAAGGGCGGGATGGGAGAGGGAGTGGGAGAGGGGAGGGCCGCGGGAAGGAGAGAGGTTGGGGGGGGAGCCACAACAATACAAAAGTTGCACTTTGTAAATTCACATTTATTAAATAAAATAAATAAATAAAAAAAATACCCTAAAATATTATAATATATTTAACTAACACCTGGTACCCAACTGTAACTTCCCACATAGAAAAACACATTCTTATTATGATTCATACAACTATAAACAGGATTATAAAAGAGAAGACATTAGATGCAAATACATGAAAGTCTATGATGTATAAAATATGGTGCTAAGCACTGTGAGGGATTAAAGCAAAACAAAGTGGCTTCAGAGAATTTATAATCTGGAAAGAAAAATAAATTATGACCATAAATACACTAACATGAAGATCATAAACATTCTGTACATTCAGTGGTAGAAGTCTATTAAAAAGTAATAAAGTATGAACAGGATAATATAAGTAGAACTCACTCAGCAATTAGTCACTGAATACCTTTGATGATCCAGTCACTAACTTAGGTAAGGGGCATGCAAGCAAATGAAACTAATATGGATCCCACCTTCATACGGAGAAACAAGTAAGTGACAAATCAATGTTTTCTCACTTACTGGGAAAAAATCCTTTAAATTGTGTGTCCATATGTGACAGACACTGGGAAGACTAGGAAAGGTTTCATTAATCAATGAAGCAACATTCAGGATAAGATCTTGGAAGCAGGAAGTTCGACTTTCAAACTACATGTACACGTATATGCTGTGGCACAAGGATTCAGTGTGCGTGGTGTTGAGTTGGTGAGATTTAAGCCAAGGGAAGCAGAACACATAATGACTTTAAAGCAGAAAAGTGTACTACTAGTCTATTGAGAACCCCAATGACGACCAATGTGACTAAAGCTTGGTAAGCAAACAAAAATGATAGAAGTGGAATTAGAGAAATAAGCAAAGAATTGATCCCACAAATCAAAGGAGTAGGAGGGCCTGTCAATGCTGGAGGAAAAAGCAAATACACTAATTTCACTAGAACACCAGATTAAAGCAAAACAAGTAACATTTGCAAATCATCTTAATGGGTAAGTTCTTAATTTAATTCTTACTAAACAATTAGATGTTTCCCTTTTATGGATAAAGGGGTACAGGCTCTGAAAAGCTAAACATCTTGCTAATAAGGTCTTACTGCTAATAAGCCAAGTCTCTAATCTCAGACAATCTAATATATGTTAAACCAGTAACTTTCTACCACATAGTAAGTAGTAATAACAAAACAATTAAAAAGTCAAACAATGTTACATGTCAGGTTAAGGAATCTGAGCTATACTATGGACAAAAAACAACAGAAATGACAGAATGGGGTGTGTGTCTATGTGTGTGCGTGTGCGTACACACACGTGCACGGAGCTGGTAAAGAAAGAACACTAAATGCTATGTTCAACTGAAGCGTACCTTATTTAATCTGTTTAATGGATTTATATTGAAAAACATTTTTTTGCTGTTTGAAAAGCACAGATGATAAATGAAAGTCAACTTTTATTCCAAAGTCTTGCTCAAAAGATCTAAAACATGCTGGCAGTAGACATTTTGCTAAAGCCAACTATATACCCTATAGTTTATTAAGGGCAATTTCATGAGAGACTTTTGTCTCCACACTTCTAGAAGTAATAAATACACCTACCTTGAAGTTTCCTTGTAAGCTAAGGCATTTGTAACATTAAAATGCAGGTTAAGTATGTTCTAAAGCTACTTAAAACTACTTTTGCAATCACTAAAGGATGAAGACTAAAAATTATATATAACAACAGATGGGAGGTTTGCGGAGTACTTAATGTCATGGGTATTTTTGATAGCACAAATCCTCTGCTCTGCATCTGAACGTTTCATGTTTTTGTTCCAGTTAATCATCCCTCCCCAAGTTCACTATTCAGATCAAATTGCTGGAATGACATTTCTAGGAGTTTGATGTATTTTTTGAGGAATTAGTTTATGATTCCATTGCAGGTGTCTTTACTACTCTTATTTCTACAATGGGGAAAAAGCAGAGCCCCTTTGTTAGAATTACTATACATGTTTATGGAGAAAATATTTCTCAAAGACTGGAATGACACAAGAGAGCAAAAGAAGTTGGTCAGCTTAGCTATGGAGTGGTGGCAATAATATCTGAATGTTCAAATGATTCTAAACTGAACCTAAGCTCCCTAGGATTCTGAACATAGGAACAAGGAACTGTCCTTTGAAAACTGTGACCAGCTTGTCTGGACCTCAGATATAGAGCAACAAGTGGCCTAAAGCCATTTCAAGTACAGGAACTATTGGCACTACAACTATATAAATCTGAACATGTAGTTTTTCCTCTTTTTTAAGCGTATTTGTAAACTCAAAGCTGAGGAGAAGTGATTTTACTTTCTCCAGTTAAATAATGAGTTGACTGCATTTCTTCCCTACCACTTTTGGTTCCCCTTTCCCTTCCTAAGGCAGTAGTGTAAAACTTAGGTTATTTTTGCTTCCAAAATTTAAATGAAAATTTCATGCCATGTGTTTTTTTCTTTTGCAAGGCACCTGTTTGTCACCTTTTTTCAAATGTAAACGTTCCCTTATGCTTTTGAAATGAATTTCGTTTTCTTAAAAAAAAAGGAAAAAAATTATATGTGATGCTCAAAAAGAGTGAATACTGTATAACATTGGCATATACGAATCACTTATATGACTCAAAAACCATTGATGCAAACACTTCTTCAATTCTACTGAATTTAAAAAGAATTTACATCAAGCAATATCTAATGTATCTAATAATTATTCAAATGGTCAGCTATCTGCAACAATATCTAAAAGCAGCATCATGACCATAAAGAACTGGTTATTTAAATTTGCACACATACCTTTGTCCTTCTTAAAATCCAAAGCATCTTCTTTATCAGTCACTATTTCCTTCATATTAATAATACTCTGGTGGGTAAGTTGCCGGAGAATTTTAATTTCTCGGATTGCTGTAATTGGGAAGCCTTCTTTTTCATTATCTAGACGTACTTTTTTTAAGGCTACCATTTCTCCTATTAGAAAATTAAATAAAACCAGGTTAGCAAATGACATTTCTTCAGTCTATTTAATACATAATTTCTGTTCCTGCCTCTTAAAATTACAACTCATAAAATATATTTTAGTTTCCAACATAGCAAATAATACTATAGATAAAGAAATTATATCTCTTGATATATAAATTAAAGACTATTTATATGAACCATGAAGTACTTATAACTGTTAAAACTAATAAGGTAGGTCAATATATATTGTTGTTCTATGAACTCCATTTATATATCTAGGAAAAAAGCAAAAGGCTACAAAGTGGGCATATTACATTATCATTTTTTTAAACGAAATCAAGAAAAATAAACATATCCAATATGCTTGTATGTGCATAAAACATCTCTGAACAGATGAGAACGTATATTCAAACATATTACATAGCCAAAGCTGCCCAGTTACCTAACAGTAAAATTGGTACTACTATATCTTCTTTCCCCGCTACACAAAGTTGCCACACAATTTACCTAAGAGTTTTGTGTCAAATAAAATCTATATAACAAATAAAATATCCACATATACTCAAAGACTATTATAAGGAAAAATAATCACTGTAATAAAGATTTGGTTCATTTCTTTTTTTTTTTTTTGGAGTAATAGGAATTTTTTTTTACCAATTTTCTAAAAGAAAGTTTACCATTACTTTTTTATGGAAGTACCTGTAATGTACTATTTGCACACATACCTTTTGTTTCTTTAAACAAAATGGTTTTTTTGTTCTTTTGTTTCATTAAATCATTTTAAAAGGTTTTCATTTAATCTTTTTGACAATACCTCATTATAAATATAAATTATTACTCTATGCTGTAGTTGTCTTTAGTATTTTCTAACTATAAAGTCACCTCCCCATACTAAATGGCCTCAAACAGTTATGCCATTTTAATCTTCTGGCTTATTTCAACAAGAAATTATGAGTAAAGATTAAATACTAACTCAATGCATTATTTAGTAAAACACATATCTTCTGCGTTTTGTTTTGTTTTGTTTTGTTTTGTTTTGACAGGCAGAGTGGACAGTGAGAGAGAGAGACAGAGAGAAAGGTCTTCCTTTGCTGTTGGTTCACCCTCCAATGGTCGCTGCGGCTGGTGCACTGCGCTGATCCAAAGTAGGAGCCAGGTGCTTCTCCTGGTCTCCCATGGGGTGCAGGGCCCAAGCACCTGGGCCATCCTCCACTGCACTCCCGGGCCACAGCAGAGAGCTGGCCTGGAAGAGGGGCAACCGGGACAGAATCCGGCGCCCCGACCGGGACTAGAACCTGGTGTGCCGGCGCCGCAGGCGGAGGATTAGCCTAGTGAGCTGCGGCGCAGGCACACATATTTTCTGTATATAGCTATGACACAGCAACTTTTCCTCATCTTCAAGGTCTTTTAAAATTTTCTCCCAAGTTCCTGATTATGTCCTAAAACATTAAGCTGCAAACATCTGGCCTCTAAGGACAATTTCTATGAACAAAAGAATCGAGCAAAAAAAAGTATGTCAGGCTTACCACAAAAAATTATTACAGAGATTAACTGTGGGCAATACACTTATTTTTTATTTTACAGATAGAGTTAATTTCTTGGATTGCTAACAGATAGAGTTAGACAGTGAGAGAGAGAGAGAGAAAGGTCTTCCTTTCGTTGGTTCCCCCCACAAATGGCCACTACGGCCGGAGCTACGCCGATCAAAAGCCAGGAGCCTGGTGCTTCCTCCAGGTCTCCCATGCGGGTGCAGGGCCCAAGCACCTGGGCCATCCTCCACTGCCTTCCCAGGCCACAGCAGAGAGCTGGACTGCAAGAGGAGAAACCGGGACAGAATCGGCGCCCCAACCGGAACTAGAACCGGCACCCATATGGGATGGCGGCACCGCAGACAGAGGATTAACCAAGTGAGCCACAGCGCCAGCCCTGGTAATACACTTTTTTCCCTGACTACTAAGTTTTATTCACCACAGAAGGGGGTGAAGAAAAAAAAATTCCACCATAAAGCACATCACAAACGCTGAAAGAACACTTCTGAAAATACATTCATATCAAACCCATTTACCTGTACCTGTATCTTACACAAGTGCGTGTGTAAAGCTAAAAACAAGATGAAACAAAAGCCCAATAAATTTGAACCAAATATTTTATAATTCCTAAAGCTATAGATTAGGAAAAAAGCACAAATTAAGTACATTTCACAAGCCCAAAGATCCCCAGAACTTGGCGTTCTTACCAGTGTCTTTATCCCTGGCCTTGTAAACTTGTCCATAAGTACCTTCTCCAATAATTCCGATGATATCAAATTTATCCACGCAGCGTTTTCCCCAGTCAATATCTTTTTCTTTGATTTCACCATATCGAGGCCCACAAATTCTATCAAATATAGTTCTGAAGTTTTTATATACAATCAAGCAAACTTTTAAATGTTTAATTACTCAGTATCCACCCTCCACCCAATCTTGCATCATTTATTTTCTGCTAATCTTGCATATTTGTGATCACGTATCCAAGGCCAGTAACAATGTGTTTTGGTATTGTAATTTATCATAAAAGTCATGATATCATTTCAACATACTGACTCTTCTTCTGTAGACTATTACTTTAACTGGGAAGAGAAATCATGGAATTTGAATAAAGGGTTTTCAGAAATAAAATGCAATTTTCCAATGAGTGGATGAAACCAACACTAGCAGAAAAAAGTTCTCTAATTAACATCTACTTAAACAAAATTCAATAATAAACATTAACAAAAATCTATTAAACTTATCAACAAATTAAACTTATGGCTGGACGAAATATTTTTAAAAAGTGATTTCAAAAATTTCAAAAAAATAAATGATATAATCAACTCCCAGAAATCCACTCTTAATAAGATTTAGATACAACAAAATTTCATTCTCCAAAATATTAAATTTTGCTGCATTTTAATATTCTAGTAGATCATAGAACTTCCAAATAATAATACCTCAGTACACTCAAAGAGGTAAAACTTTTGTAGCTTTCTACTCCATACTAGAACATGACTTCTTACCCTTATTCTAAGCACTACTAGCTGAACAGCACTTCTAAAATCACTTTCCCTTGGTTAAGTTGAAGTAAAAAAAAAAAAAAAAAAAGCATCGATGTATAGTCTCTTTAACTGATGAACAAGTTTCAAAGGAAAGAATTCTCTCTAGACACTTACTTGAAGCTAACTAAAAACACAGATTTCAAATGTTTTCCACTGTATCTTTTGCAAAAGTATTTTGCAAAAATAAAGAATGCATTTAGAGGGGAAAATGCAGCTAAACATAACAGCTTGCCCATTTCTCATTTGGACTCACTGAATGCTTATTCTACCCTGCCAATTTCAGTGTGTCAGTGTCACTCAGGTATCTTAATTACAGAAATTATCTTGAATACATATAATATCCCAAGAAATTAATACATTGCAAACTGTGAGAGAATATTGAATCTTGTTTTATTTGTAATAGTAAATAGGTATGCAAGCACTTATGAAAAAACTTATTCATATACTTAAATTGGAAGAATGAATACACTTTTTTATTTAAGCTTAAAGTTTGTGTTTTATAAATTTATGATGATCCAGAATCATTTCTAGTCAATTTATGAGCAGGTAGAAAGTAAGCACATACTTAGGTCTCCTTTTACTATGTAACTGTGTTGCTGTTTTCTTTTCTTCTGGACTCTTTGAGAGATCATCTCCTCCCGGCAGCTCAGGAGGCAGTGGTAAGTCAGCAAGTAAACATCGGAGTTTCTTTTCTACTTCTTTTTTAACAGCTTTTACTGAAATATTTCCTCGTAAGCTAAAAAAGAAAGTCAAATAAGTAAAACATAAAAATGTAGTTGAGCAATAAAAATGTAGCCCTGTGAGGTAGTGTGCAATGGCTGTGCATTTCTTGTGCCATTTCACACTGCAAGACACTAATCAAAGCTAAGTTTCCTTACCTTCCAGATGAAATAGTACACTACATACAACTGTAAAACATAAAACTTAAGGATAATAGTGATATAGAATTAGTTTTTTCCTAAGGACATCTGTGCAGTATGAATGTTAAAAATAACATATTGTGCAGCCGGCGCTGTGGCGCAGCGGGTTAACACCCTGGCCTGAAGCCTCGGCCTCCCATATGGGCACCAGTTCGAGACCCAGCTGCTTCACTTCTGATCCAGCTCTCTGCTATGGCCTGGGAAAGCAGTGGAGGATGGCCCAAGTCCTTGGGCCCCTGCACCCACATGGAAGACCTGGAAGAAGCTCCTGGGATCCTGGCTTTGGATCGGCACAGCTCCAAGCCGTTGCGGCCAACTGGGGAGTGAACCAGCAGATGGAAGACCTCTTTCTCTTTCTCTCTGCTTCTTCTTCTCTCTCTCTGTAACTCTGCCTTGCCAATATATAAATCTTAAAAAAAATATATTTATTGGCAAGGCAGAGTTAGAGAGAGAGAGAGAGAGAGAGAGGGAGGCAAGAGACAGAGAGAGAGGGATATTCCACATGCTGGTTCACTTCCCAAATGGTGGAGTTGGGCCAATCCAAAGGTAGGAAACAGGAGCTTCTTTTGGGTTTCAGGTTGGTGCAGGGGCCCAAGGACTCAGAACATCTTCCACTGCTTTCCCAGGTGCATTAGCAGAGAGACTGATGAGAAGTGGAGCAGCCAGGACTTGAACCCACACTCATATGGGATGCCAGTGTTGCAGGTGGCAGCTTAACCCACTAAGCCACAGTGCCAAATTAATCTTTTATTGTTAATACAGTCCCTAACAAAACCAAAGCAAGAGTTCATTAAATGCAACTTGACAAGCTGTTTATAAAATCTAAGAATATGGTAAAGGAACTTCCCAAAAATTTCTAAAAAGAATAATGAAGATGTATTTACCCTGTGAAATGGCCAACTTATTTAAAGAGATCCCAATGTCTGGATGAAGTCTATTCAATGTGTTACTCAGTCTAGCTAATGTTTTGCCAAAACCTAGAAATCAATGGTAAATATTTTTAAATCAGAAGACTTGCATAAATATTCAGATTCCAGGATTCTGTTTTAAAATAGCAAAAGTCCTACTGACATTGTGCACAGTCTTTTGCAGCAGCACTGAAGTTGAGGCTCAACAACAGGGCTGTTCACTAATGACTAATTTTCTCCATGCCTTTCACTTTCATATTACCTGCCTGTCTCTCTGGTAGAATTCTGAGTTTGAAAGCTAATACATTATGCAGCTAAAGACATTAAAACATTAAGGTACTGGCAAAAAAAAAAAAAAAAAAAAAAAGCCAAAACAAAGTACAGAAACACAGGTGTATCTTTCAGAATTTCTATATATGGCATTTCAAATTAGTGAGATGGATCATTCTATGGATGGTACTGGGAACAACACTGGGTGGAAGAGGAGTGGAGAACCAGACCACTCCTTCCTTCCTCACATGGTAACCAAGAAAAATCTCTGTAAGAAAACCTTTTGCATTAACCCTTTGTTTATAAACCTGAAAGTTTTAAAAGAAAAAGGTAAATTTGATTACAATAAAAATGGAAAACATCCCTATATAGAAACAAAACAAAGGCCAAAAAGCAACAGACTCTTGGGGCCTGCACTGTGGCACAGTGTGTTAGCCCCGTGGCCTGAAGAACCTACATCCCGTATGGGTATTGGTTCTAGTCCTGGCTGCTTCTCTTGCAATCCAGCTCTCTGCTATGGCCTGGGAAAGCAGTGGAACATGGCCCAAGTCCTTGGGCCCCTGCACCAATGTGGGAGACCCGGAGGAGGTTCCTGGCTCCTGGCTTTGGATCGGCACAGCTAGAGCCATGACGGCCAATTGAGCCATGTGCCAGAGGATGAAAGACCCCTCCCTCCCTCCCTCTCTCTCTCTCTCTCCCTCCCTCCCTCCTTCCCTTCCTCCCTCACTCTCCTCCATGTAACTCTGACTTGAAAATGAATAAATAAATCTTAAAGAAAAAGAAAAAGAAAAAGGAACACACTCTAGGAGGCAAAGAACCATAAAATAAGTACACCTAAAGATCAATTAGAAAAAAGGAAATGATCTTAAGGAAAAGCCAGCATAGGATATAAACAAGCAATTCACTGGTAAAAAATAAATTAATGTCCAGAAAGATACTACACACCACTGTCAATCACAAAACATGTAAAAAGAAACAAGTTATATAAAGATTATCAAAAATTCAGAATTGACAATATCCAGTACTGTTAAACAATTTCACACATTTAGGAACATAAATTGGTATGTGACCTTATTAAGATATAACTTGAAAATTTTCATCAAATTAATGAATGTATATATTTTGTCATGCAGCTATCCTAATAATTTCTTAAATCTACACAAAAACTAATATATAAATATTAATATATAAAATAATATATATAAATGTAATAGCATTTTAAACATAAAAATCTCCTAATCAATAGCATAAGTAGGATGCATCCATTTCTACAAACATGAATACTGGGCCTATCTATAGCAACACTGAAAGATCTCCAACATATTAAATGAAAAAAGCAAGTCAAAGAGCATTATGCATGGTATGATTTTAATTAAAAAAAAAAAAAGAAAACTATATAGCATGAAAATACACAGATAACAGCTATCTTAGGACTGGGGGAAGGAAACAGATGACAATGCTGGGAGAGAAGCAGATTTCAAAATGAGCCCAAAATGTTATTTGGCTAGGAAGCATAAAACAAACAAATGAGCTCACATCAAAAGGATAAAATAGTCAGGTGTTTCTACCTGCCAAATTTCAGACAACTTAAGCAAGCATCAAAAACAATGGTGATTCTTAAATGACAGACACAGAAAATAAATAAAAATCTACAAGACTAGAAGGAGTAACTGGTGGGGGAGGTATCTTATTTACAAAACAAGCCTGGCCAATGTTAACAAGAATAACAGAATTAGCAAATCACCATTTGCAGCCACTAGTGTAATAACTAATTTAGACAAATCAAATAGTTGCTAAACCATTAGTTGATAAATTGTTGTGGAAAAAGATATTCACATACTCCCAAAGTATTATCTTACAGCTTACTTCTACTTATAGACGTGAAATGCATCCTTATATAGGGAGAGATTAAAAGGTTGCTCATCACCTTAACCAAATCACTGCCTCACTACCACTAAAGTAAGACATTTTGTTTCTCCTGTAACAACAGCATGAAGTATATAACAATCACCTCTTACGTATTTTGACTAAAAATACTGTTCACCCTTAATCCAAAGAATTAACTTTTAAGTTAATGAAAAATGAAAGGATTAGAGACAAATTAAATGACACCAAGAATACACAATCAGACAAATTCAAAGATGGACATTTCTTAAGACTATGGGCCTAAATTCTTTAAAGTCAACTGGAGAGTGAAGGAGACTGGATAAATTTGAATTTATACAAATGGTAGATAATATTATACAACCATTATAAATGTCCTCAGGTACCATGATACTGTGATAAACAAGATACCGCGCTTATTCTTGGCAGATAAATAAATTTCATTAAGTAAATATCAGGGTGGATGTTTGGCCTGGGACTCTGGCATCTATATTAGAGTGCCTGGGTTCAAGTCCAGGCTTCATTTCTGATTCCACATTCCTGTCAATGTGCACCGTAGGAGGCAACTGATTCAACTGGGTCTCTGACACTCATGCAGAAGACCTAGCTTGAGTTCTTGACTCCTCTGGCATTTGGAGAGTGAACCAACAGATAGAAGCTCTCTCAGTTTCTCTCTGTCCCTGTCTCTTTGCCTCACCAATGAATAAATACAAAAAACTTTTATTAAAGATGATGGGAAAATGAAATTGAAATTTAAAAGAGGGGCCAGCGTTGTGGTGTACCAGGTAAAAATCACTGTAAATCACTGCCTGCAATGCCAGTATCCCATATGGGGGCTGGTTGTATCCTGGTTGCTCCACTTCCAATCCTGCTCTCTGCTGAAAGCATCAATGTCTGTATAACCTCTATCTGAGAAAAGCAGACACAGATGGCCCCCACTACCCTCATGGGAGACTTGGAAGAGGTTCCTGGCTCTGGCCTGGTCCATAACCAGCCATTGCAGCCATCTGCGGAGTGAACCAGACAGTAGATCTCTCCCTCTCTCTCTGAAACTCTTTCACATAAATAAACCTTTGAAAAATAAAATGGTACAGCAAAAGTAGTATATACACACACATCCTATTAGTTTTTTTAAATACCTACAGAGAGAAGATGAGCATATACAGGCAAAATGTTAATTTCTGAGTACACATGGAGGTTACACAGATATTATTTATTTATTTATTTATTTATTTTGACAGGCAGAGTGGACAGTGAGAGAGACAGAGAGAAAGGTCTTCCTTTTGCCGTTGGTTCACCCTCCAATGGCCGCCACGGCCGGCGCACCGCGCTGATCCGAAGCCAGGAGCCAGGTGCTTCTCGGATCTCCCATGCGGGTGCAGGACCCAAGCACTTGGGCCATCCTCCATTGCACTCCTGGGCCACAGCAGAGAGCTGGCCTGGAAGAGGGGCAACCGGGACAGAACCCGGTGCCCCGACCAGGACTAGAACTCGGGGTGCCGGAGCCGCAGGCGGAGGATTAGCCTAGTGAGCCGCGGCGCCGGCCTCAGATATTAATGTTATGCTTTCAACTTTTCTAATGACTGAATGAACCTGGAAAGGCAGACAATGACCCAACTAGTTGGAGTCCTGCCACCCACATGTGAGACCCAGATATAGTTCCCAGCTCCTGGCTCCTGGCTTTAGCCTGACCCAGCCCAAGCTGTTGTGGCCATTTGGGGAAAAAAAAAAGGAGATGGAAGATCTCCTCTCTGTCACTCTGCCTTTCAGTAAAATATCTGGAAAAAAAAAAAAAGAAAAAAAAAAGACTGCTTCTTTACATCAAGAGGAATAGTTTACAAACCATATTCAATACAAGGGTACCTCAAAAAGGTCAAGGAAAACAGAATTAAAAGTCTGTCTTGGGCCAGCGCCGCGGCTCACTAGGCTAATCCCCCGCCTTGCGGCGCTGGCACACCGGGTTCTAGTCCCAGTCGGGGCGCCCTGCACCCCATGGGAGACCAGGAGAAGTACCTGGCTCCTGCCATCGGATCAGTGCGGTGCGTCGGCCACAGTGCGCCAGCTGCAGCGGCCATTGGAGGGTGAACCAACGGCAAAGGAAGACCTTTCTCTCTCTCTCTCTCTCTCTCACTGTCCACTCTGCCTGTCAAAAAAAAAAAAAAAAAAAAAAAGTCTGTCTTGATGCAATAAAATTTTGAAACCCATGCATACAAGGTGTCTTCAAAAACATCCATGGGAAGTGTGTCTCATGAAAACACCATGCATGGATCTCAAAATCCAGAGTGCTAAAATAAGCTTATGTTTGATTACATTTTCTATGAATATTTTGAAGTATCCTTGTAGCTATTTAGCGCAAAACAGAAAGTACCCTCTTCCTCCATCACATTCTGCCTTTCAAATAAATAAATCTTTAAAAAAAAAAAAGACAAATAATCGGAATATCCAAGATTCACTGTGCTTTTACAGTTTGCAAAATTCTGTCCATTAACTAATTTAATCCTCACAACTAAGCTATTCACTCTTGGATAGAACTAAACAGACTGAGGCAAAGAAAGAACAAGTACTAACACTAACAGGAGACACAAATGGACCAAAAACTACACTTAGTATTACAGCCCAATGGGGAGGTTTCACTTACAGCATTTCATTTAGTCGCACAAGAACTATTAACTGTCTTCTGCTTTAATGATATCCTTTAACCACATTTACTTCTAAAAGTAATCACTTTTAGCCATTTAGCCATTTCTCTTTCTTTCTTGTTTTTTTTTTTTTTTTTTTTTTTAATCAAGGGGCAAAGAGAGACAGCTGCCATCTGCTGGTTCACTACCCAAATGTCCACAATAACCAAGACTGGGTGAGGCCCAAGCTGGGTGGTGGCGACTCACCTGCTGCCTCCCAGGGAGTTGGACTTTAGTGAACCTAGGCACTGTGATGTGGTACAAAAGTACCTTAAAATACTAGTAGGCCAAACATTTACCTCCACAATACATTGTTATTTAATCGCAAAAAACCTTTTTTAAAAATAAAAAAGCTGGCCAGCACCTCGGCTCACTAGACTAATCTTCCGCCTGCGGCACCGTCACTCCGGGTTCCAGTCCCAGTCGAGGCGCCAGATTCTGTCCCGGTTGCTCCTCTTCCAGTCCAGCTCTCTGCTGTGGCCCGGGAAGACAGTGGAGGATGGCCCAAGTGTTTGGCCCCTGCACCCGCATGGGAGACCAGGAGGAAGTACCTGGCTCCAGGCTTTGGATCGGCACAGCACGCCATCCGTAGTGGCCATTTGCGGGGTGAACCAAAAGAAGGAAGGAAGACCTTTCTCTCTGTCTCTTTCTCTCACTATCTAACTCTGCCTGTCAAAAAATAAATAAATAAAAAATTTAAAAATAAAAAAGCTAATGTTTGTTCTTAAACATTTAACATTTGGTAGAATATCTCTTATGCAAAATGCTAAGGATCAGAAATATGAGATTTTGGAGTTTTTCAGATTTTGGAATATCTGCATATACTTTACCAACTGAGCATCCCTAATCAAAAAATCTGAAATTCACATTACATGTCATGTCAGTGCTGAAAAATTTTTGGATTTTCAGAGTAAGGATACTTAACCTGTACTTAAATTGTAGCTACTAAACAAAGAAAGTCCCACTGATAATGAATCAATCATGAGCTACATGGAGATGCTAGCAGGACTACTTAGGAATCTTACAAAATTTCCATATCCATGAAACATGCAAACATGTTCAAAGAAAGAAGAGCAAAGACACAACAAAAAATAAAGTCAGAGAAAACAGAAAAGGTGGATCAAAAAGATTTTAATGACTAAGAACGAAATGTGGAACCACCTTTCTAAATACAGATGCATGGAGAATGTCCTCCTTAAGCAGTTACACAGATATGTCCTGAGTTCTTGAAATTGTCGGGGCCGGCGCTGTGGCATATCAAGTTAACGCTGTGGCCTGAAGCGCTAGCATCCCATATGGGCACCAGTTCTAGTCCTGGCTGCTCCACTTCCAATCCAACTCTCTGCTATGGCCTGGGAAAGCAGAAGATGGTCCAACTCCCTTGGGCCCCTGCACCCATGTGGGAGACCTGGAAGAAGTTCCTGGTTCCGGATCGGGGCAGCTCCAGCCGTTGTGGCCAACTGGGGAATGAACCATCGGATGGAAGACCTCTCTCTCTCTCTCTGCCTCTCCTCTCTCTGTAACTCTTCCCAATAAATAAATAAGTCTTAAAAAAAAAAAAAAAAAAAAAAAAGGAAAGAAAAGAAAAGAAAATGTCCCTGGTAAAAATTAACCGTAAAGTATGCATGAAGAATAAAGTATAGAATCACCATTCTCACTAAAACCTGGATTCTCAGTAATGAGTTTCTCTAAATAATAATAATAATTTTGCACTTAAGCTTCTCAGTGCAGAAGAATCCATTTCAGGATCCATCAAAATTACAACTCACTACAGTTATAAACCTTCAGTGTTCCTGGAAAAGAGTCAAACCTGTAAATACTAAAATTAGAGAAACAAAATTAGGTAACAAGGATGATGTCTCCCAGTAACATTTTGATTGTAGAAAAAAGGCAAATCAGAGGGCATGAAACACAGGAATCATAATTGAGCTTTTGTTTTAAATTACAAAATTTTCATGCTAGCCAAAGTAAGCACATGAAAGACATTTAATCCATCTGTTTTGAAATTCAATAAAGTCAGTTAGGAAAAGTGTTCATACAGTTGCTTTTTAATAGCAGAGGGGGGGAACATCTCTAAATTCTTCATTAAAAATAAAAATGGTTAAGTGGTATAATACGCAGATAAATCACACAACAGCATAATTTTTCTACCCTAGGAAGAAATATAAGAAATACTGTTATTTTAAGTCTCTCTTACCTTCATCTTCTTAAGAATAAAATGTTTCAAAAGTAAAAAAAGCCATGTCCCCAATATTCAAAACAGAACCTTATTAACATGTTAAAAGAAAGCATAATTACATTAAGAGTTTTCTGTAATTTAATGTGATTATTACCTAATTGCAAGGTAGGCCAAAAAATTAAAAGAATTAAGATATCACCTCCTAGTTTTATAAACTAATAATTAAACTATTACAAATTTCTAATTTATATTATAATAAAGTTTATATAATCTTAAGTGATAAACTCATAAAGCTACTGAAGAAACTTAGAAATAACTGAAATACACATTTATGAGACTTCCGTCACCCAGACTCTCATAAAATGTCCTGTCTCTGCATATACCAAGGAAAACTAAGCCAAGGAGAAAACTGGTATTTCTAATATCCAAGTTCATCCTCAAATATACAGTGCATCCCAAGGCAATAGTAAACTTTTCCTGAACTGCTTAGCAGAAACAGTAATTTTGCCATCTTAAAATTTGCTTCATCTTAAAATGTGCATAATAAATAAAATTCATTCACTTATATTTTTTATGACAGTTTTCTTGGAGGAACTTGGAAAAGTCAAGTCATTTCTCACTTCAGACACATTTTTCTTTAAACAGTTATTGCTCAGTTTTCTCATGCTTACCTATCAGTATCTTTATCTTCAGGCAGCATGGGAGGCAAAGGTAATGGTGGTAAGGTAGAAGTTACTAAAGCCACATGTTGATGCTCCTTCTCCTTGGCTCCTATGCTTGGGGTAAGTGGTTTGGTTTTCTCTTTCACAGCCACCGATTCCTCCTTTGTAGCAGCAGGTTTACTCTCTTTCCCAACTATGACTGTTTTCTTGCTGGCTTTATCTACAATCAAATTATTGTCCACCTTTGTTACCTGAAGAGGTGGCTTTGTTTTTGCCTTTTCACTTTTTAAAGTTCCACCACTTGAGGGAGAAGCTGCATGCTCAGTTTTAAGTTTCTTCACATCCTTCACGTGGTTTGTTTGTGTTGCACTGGCACCAGTTTCTGTGTTCCCCTTCGTAGGTGTGGAAGTGTTGGAGGCTTTGGCAGCTTTGGCAGCAGCCTCAGCAGCTTTTGCCGCTTCTGCAGCTTTTGCCGCTTCTGCAGCTCTTGCTGCCTCTGCAGCTCTTGCTTTTTTGTTCTTATTCAATTCAGCTGCCAGGCTACTCTTCAGAGTTAGTGTGCTAGGAGAAATGCTAGAATGACGACTTCTGGATCTAGACAATCTGTGCCTGCTACGAGATCTTGAATGCCTAGATGAATATGGGCTTCTGCTGCGGGATTTGGCAGACCGTCTGGTAGAAAATAATTAAGATTTAGTTAGTAACTCAGAAAGGTTCAGTTTGAAACAGGCTTTCACAATACTATTTTCTTACTTCTCTAAATCCACCCCACTTCTGTAGTCCCTTCATTACAGTCTCTTGAACCGTCTAAATTAGATTCTGTTTCTTTATATATCTTTGACTGATCTAGTTGTATGTATGTCAGATCTCAACCCCAGATTTTTTGACTTTTAACAGATAGGATAACACAACACAGTAACATACACTCTGGCTAAAAGTTTGCTGAAATTTTAAGGACAAGATAAATGAAGCAAAGAAATTCCTAGGAACCAATAATTAAAATGGACAGAGAGAAACCAAATAATCAGAATTTTTTTGTTTACAGATGACATTAATACATTTGGAGGGAACTATTTAGAAACATTCCTTAATTCTTATATGAAAACAAAATGATGACGTTTAGCATAAACTCAAACAGATTCAACTTCTCCCTCTCTCAAAAACAAGTATGGGGCTGGCACCGTGGCTCAACAGGCTAATCCTCCGCCTTGCAGCGCCGGCATACCGGGTTCTAGTCCCAGTCAGGGCACCGGATTCTGTCCTGGTTGCCCCTCTTCCAGGCCAGCTCTCTGCTGTGGCCAGGGAGTGCAGTGGAGGATGGCCCAAGTCCTTGGGCACTGCACCCCAGGGGAGACCAGGAGAAGTACCTGGCTCCCGCCATCGGATCAGCGCGGTGCGTCGGGGCCACAGCACGCCGGCCGCGGTGGCCATTTGGAGGGTGAACCAACGGCAAAAGGAAGATCTTTCTCTCTGTCTCACTGACCACTCTACCTGTCAAAAAAATAATAATAATAAAAATTTTTTAAAAAAATTACTGCATAAAAAAACAAGTATGGGTGCTGGCACTGTGGTGTAGTGGGTAAAGCCACCACCTGCAGGACCAGTATCCCACATGGGTGCCGGTTCCAGTCCTGGCTGCTCCACTTCTGATTCAGCACTCTGCTATGGCCTGAGAAAGCAGCAGAAGATAACCCAAGTCCTTGGGCCCCTGCACCCACATGGGAGACCTTGAAGAAGCTCCTGGCTTCGGATGGGCCCAGGTACCCCCATCACAGCCATCTGAAGAGTGAACCAGAGGATGGGCAACTTGTCTCTCTTTCTTTCTCTCTCTGTCTCTGCAACTCTGCCTTTCAAATAACTAAATAAATCTTAAAAAAACAAACAAAACAAAAACAAGTATATACTGAAGCCCAATGAGTATCTAACATTGAGCTAATACTTCACAAAACCTCCATATTTTACATAAAAATTTATTTAAGATTATTTTAGAGACACTTGCTTATCATTAAATATTCATATGTACCAATGATTAAAATCACCAGTAAGCTTAGAATTATTCATGGAAATGAGAGGAAACGTTTGGCTAAATGTGAAGTGGGAAATTGGTTCTAAAATAACCCGGATAACTTTAATATAGAACCAAAACAATCATAATATGAAACAGGTGGCTTTAGACTCTGTTGCGTTCAAAACAAGTCTAATGTAAGTCATGATCAGGTATTGATGGGCACAGAAAGGTAAGCAGCAGAAAGAAGAGACTGTCATCTTACCAAAGATAACAGCAGCACAAAAGCCTTAGAAAGCAACTTAAAAAAAAAAAAAAAAAAAAAAAAAACATGATTATCAGTTTCAGACACACAGGGTTCGGTGTTGTGGCATAGCAGGTAAAGCCACCGCCGCTGCCTATGGGGCCGGCGCTATGGCATAGTAGGTTAAATCCCCAGCCTGCAGCATTGGCACCCCATATGGGCACCGGTTCAAGCTCTGGCTGCTCCACTTCCAATCCAGCTCTCTGCTATGGCCTGGGAAAGCAGTAGAAGATGGCCCAAGTGCTTGTGCCCCTGCAGCCTTGTGGGAGTCCTGGAAGAAGCTCCTGGCTTCGGATCAGCTCTGCTCCAGCTGTTGTAGCCATTTGGGGAGTCAATCAGCAGATGGAAGACACCCCTCTGTGTGTGTGTGTGTGTGTGTGTGTGTGTGTTTACTTCTCTCTGTAACTCTTTCAAATAACTAAAATACATCTTTAAAAAAAGAAAACCAACTCTTGGGAAAAAAAAATGCCACCGCCTGTAATGCCAGCATCCCATATGGGCACTGGTTCAACTCTCGACTGCTTCACTTCCAATCCAGCTCCCTGCTAATGACCTAGGAAAAGCAGTAGAGATGGCCCAAGTGCTTGGGTCCCTGCACCAATGTGGGAGACTTGGATGAAACCCCTGGCCCCTGCCTTCAGCCTGGCTCAGCCCTAGACATTACAGCTATCTAGGGAGTGAACCAGCAGATGGAAGATAATCAATCTCTGTGTGTGTTTCAAATAAATCTTAAAAAAAAAAAAAACGAAATGAGAATTTTATACTATTTGATTACTATACCAATTGAATTCTGTATTTCTACAGAAGTTCCTCCCTTATTTCATGTCCTAGTAAACTTAATCTTACACTCAGGTATTGTATTTGCTAATAAACCCCAATAATATACTTATTGATGATAACAAATATGGGTCTCTGCTACCCACGTGGAGACCTCGACTGAGTTCCTGGCTCTGGCTTCTGTCTGGTCCAGCACCAGCTATTGCAAGCATTTAGGAAGTGAACCATGGATGAAAGATTACTTTCTTTCCTCTCTCTCTGCCTCTCAAATAAGTAAAAACTTTTAATCTCCTAATATTTCTAAATTGTTAAATCTACAGTGGACACATTTGCTGTTTCTTGCTTGTTTTAGTTTCCAAGTAGTTACTGGACCTAAGAAGGTAAGAGACCTTTCTAGGTTTCTAAGAAGTTTGCTCAAATTCACAAAAACACAAAGTAGAAGTAGAATAAAAACTAGTTAACGAGCTCATTGTTGATTAGGCTAGTTAATGTTCATTGGAGACAAAGCATTGTGTACTGTTCACTCACCTATACTACACAGTCTAAGAGTCCGGGTCTTCTAAAAATCATCCCTGATTAGCAAACACAAACTCTGTCAAGAACCCACTTCACAACTCCACCAAACTCCAATAAGACCATATTTTCTTGCCGTTTCAGATTTCCTTTACTAGTGAAAACATTCCTTGGGGGCCTCCCTTAATCCATCCTGCCTTTTCAATAATCAAGACATATTCTGTTTCCTTCGAGAACTCTGACTGATCCAGTTATATGCCAGGCCTTAAACTCAATTTTTTTGGCTTTTTAAAAATTTTACTGTATGGGGCCAGTGTTGTAACACCAGTAAGGAACTGGTGTCATATGACACCAGTTCAAGTCCTGGCTGCTCCACTTCTGATCCAGCTCCCTGCCTCCAGGAAAGAGGCAGAAGTCGGCAAAAGTACTTGGATCCTTCCACCCAAGTGGGACCCTGAATGGAATTTCTGGCTTATAGCTTCGGCCTGGCCCAGCAGCAACCCCTGAAGCCATGTGAAGAATGAACCAGCAGATGGTATCTCTCTCTCTCTCTCTCTCTCTGTCTCTGTCTCTCTCCCTCCTTCCCTCCAACTCTGCCTTTCAAATAAATAAATCTTTCTAAAAAATTTTACTATAAAATCCAATCCCTCATTATATAAAATATTACAAACTGCACCATGCAACAGAACTGCCTTAAAAGATAGAAATGTTCTATTAAGCGTGATGTCTAATATAGTAGTCACTATCTACAATATTTTAAGCCTAATTTTTTTGAGAGTTATCTATTTATTTATTTGAAAGGCACAGTCACATAGACAGCAATTTTCCATCTGTTGGTTCACTCCCCAAATGGCCCCAATAGCTAGGACTGGCCCAGGTCAAAGACTGGAGTCAGGAGCTTCTTCCGGGTCTTCAACCTACGTTCAGGGGCCCAAGGATTTGGGCCATCTTCTGCTGCTCTCCGAGGAGCACTAGGCAAGGAGCTGGATCAGAAGTGAAGCAGTCAGGACTTGAAAAAGTACCCACATAGCATACAGGCGCTTAATCCCCTATGCCACAACACCAGCCCCATAAGCCTCCCTTTTTCACATACTAACAGTAGCTGTGTCCATTTTAAAAACCTTTTTTTTTTTGAGAGGCAGAGTGGACAGTGAGAGAGACAGAGAGAAAGGTCCTCCTTTAGCCATTGGTTCACCCCACAATGGCCTCCAAGGCTGGCGCGCCGCGCTGATCCGAAGGCAGGAGCCAGGTGCTTCTCCTGGTCTCCCCTGGGGTGCAGGGCCCAAGCACTTGGGCCATCCTCCACTGCACTCCCTGGCCACAGCAGAGAGCTGGCCTGGAAGAGGGGCAACCGGGAAAGAATCCGGCGCCCTGACCGGGACTAGAACCCAGTGTGCCGGCGCCACTAGGTGGAGGATTAGCCTATTGAGCCACCACAGCGCCGGCCAAAAACCTGTTCTTAACCACTCAAAAAGCTATCAAAATGCTTCCCAAACTCAAAAATACTATATAAAGTGCTATTACTTTTTCAAAAACCTATCTCTCAGCCATGCTCTCAGCACTTCTTAGTCAAAATTCTAAATGTTCCTGTGAACACTTTCATATGGTATTATAACTGCCCTATTAACCACAGCATTATGGTAGCCCCTTAATTTCCTTATTTCTTATCTGCTACTACCCTATCTAATCCATATTACTTAACTTGTAACACTATTCCCACCATGTCCAACAGCACCTGAAATTAAGACATGCAAAATGGACACACTTTCTTTTAGTACCTATTTTTTGCCATTCTCTATTTTTCTTTAATTTTTATTATCTTTTATTTGAAAGAGACAGTGAGAGAGAGAAAGAGAGAGTCCAAACATACTTTCCCACTTGCTGATTCATTCCCCACATGCCTGCAATGGTAAAGGGTAGGCCAAGGCCAAACCTGGGAGCTGGGAACACAATCAAAGTCTCCCACTCTTTATGGATGGTGAAAACCCAATTACTTGAGCCATCACCACTGCCTCCCATGGTCTGTGCTGGCAGGAAGCTGGGGTAAGGAGCTCTAGTCAGGAATGGAACACAAGCTCTCCAATGTGGGACACAATCATCTTAACTGCTGGTTTAAACATCAAGTCCCTCTCTTTTTAATTTTATTGTTCTCCCTGCATTTATCCAGGCTAGAAATCTTAGTTTCCTAGTGCCCATACCAAAACTTATCAGTTATCTCATTCTATCCATTCTAATATTCCCTTCCATACTCTTTGAATGTATCCTATCCCTGCTGTAAGAGAACACCATAAACTTAGCACTTAGAACACAAAAGCACTATCTTAGAGAGATCAAAAGTCCAAAATCAGTTTTAGTCAACTGTTCAAACAAATCAATGTTCAAAGTTTTATTCCTTCCAGATTTTCTTGGATGAACCTTGCTTTTCCTACCTCCACAGGCTGACACATGGTCCCATAC